>NC_063442.1:44857531-45024090 GCF_020379485.1 Brassica napus
TATCTTTAGGTTGTCTTTAAAATTATACCATATTCTACATTTGTATTAATGTATGCTAAACTTTTTTTCATGGTAAATGAGAATTCGTTCACTTGTTTTGATCAATTAATTAATAAAACTTCATAATACCCCTAAATCGATGAATAACCACTATAAAATTATTTCTTGATAAACGGAGAGCACAAAGGCTCCAACCTCTTTGAACATCATCATATGTTAGTGGAGGATGCAACTAGGCATTAAACAATATTGTCATATTTTTTGAAATTTTCTCAAATATATGGGCTAACCCCTACAAAAATAATGAGTTTTGGTAAATACTTTATATACTGAAGCCTATAATCTTTAGTGTTGTTTTAAAATTTCTACTATATTCTACATTTGTATTAATGTATGCTAAACTCTTTTTCATGGTAAATGAGCATCGTTCAATTGTTTTTATCAATTAATTTAATAAAACTTCATAATACCCCCTAAATCGATGGAATAACCACTATAAAATTATTATTTTCTTGATAAACGGAGAGCAAAAAGGCTCCAAACCTCTTTGAACATCATCATATGTTAGTGGAGGATGCAACTAGGCATTAAAACAATATTGTCATATTTTTTGAAATTTTCTCAAAATATATGGGCTAACC
Source organism: Brassica napus (assembly GCF_020379485.1). NCBI lineage: Eukaryota > Viridiplantae > Streptophyta > Magnoliopsida > Brassicales > Brassicaceae > Brassica > Brassica napus. The sequence goes on from NC_063442.1 coordinate 44,858,173, forward strand.
CCTACAAAAATATTGAGTTTTTGGTAAATACTTTATATACTGAAGCCTATAATCTCTAGTGTTGTTTTAAAATTTCTACCATATTCTACATTTGTATTAATGTATGCTAAACTCTTTTTCATGGTAAATGAGCATCGTTCAATTGTTTTGATCAATTAATTTAGTAAAACTTCATAATACCCCCTAAATCGATGAAATAACCATTATAAAATTATTATTTCGTTGATAAACGGAGAGCACAAAGGCTCCAAACCTCTTTGAACATCATCATATGTTAGTTTAGGATGCAACTAGGCATTAAAACAATATTGTCATATTTTTTGAAATTTTCTCAAAATATATGGGCTAACCCCTACAAAAATATTGAGTTTTTGGTAAATACTTTATATTAAAGCCTATAATCTTAGTGTTGTTTTAAATTTCTACCATATTCTACATTTGTATTATTGTATGCTAAATCTTTTTCATGGTAAATGAGCATCGTTCAATTTTTTTTATCAATTAATTTAATAAAACTTTATAATACCCCCTAAATCGATGGAATGACCACTATATTATTATTATTTTCTTGATAAACGGAGAGCAAAAGGCTCCAAACCTCTTTGAACATCATCATATGTTAGTGGACGATGCAACTAGGCATTAAAACAGTATTGTCATATTTTTTGAAATTTTCTCAAAATATATGGGTTAACCCCTACAAAAATATTGAGTTTTTGGTAAATACTTTATATACTGAAGCCTATAATCTTAGTGTTGTCTTAAAATTTCTACCATATTCTACATTTGTATTAATGTATGCTAAACTCTTTTTCATGGTAAATGAGAATCGTTCAATTTTTTTTATCAATTAATTTAATAAAACTTCATAATACCCCCTAAATCGATGGAATACCACTATAAAATTATTATTTTTCTTGATAACGGAGAGCACAAAGGCTCCAAACCTCTTTGAACATCATCATATGTTAGTGGAGGATGCAACTAGGCATTAAAACAATATTGTCATATTTTTTGAAATTTTCTCAAATTATATAGGCTAACCCCTACAAAAATATTGAGTTTTTGGTAAATACTTTATATACAGAAGCCTATAATCTTTATTGTTGTTTTAAAATTTCTACCATATTCTACATTTGTATTAATGTATGCTAAACTCTTTTTCATGGTAAATGAGCATCGTTCAATTTTTTTTATCAGTTAATTTAGTAAAACTTTATAATACCCCCTAAATCGATTGAATGACCACTATAAAATTATTATTTTCTTGATAAACAGAGAGCAAAAAGGCTCCAAACCTCTTTGAACATCATCATATGTTAGTGGAGGATGCAACTAGGCATTAAAACAATATTGTCATATTTTTTGAAATTTTCTCAAAATATATGGGCTAACCCCTACAAAAATATTGAGTTTTTGGTAAATACTTTATATACTGAAGCCTATAATCTTTAGTGTTGTTTTAAAATTTCTACCATATTCTACATTTGTATTAATGTATGCTAAACTCTTTTTCATGGTAATTGAGCATCGTTCAATTGATTTTATCAATTAATTTAGTAAAACTTCATAATACCCCCTAATTTGATGGAATAACCACTATAAAATTATAATTTTCTTGATAAACGGAGAGCACAAAGGCTCCAAACCTCTTTGAACATCGTCATATGTTAGTGCAGGATGCAACTAGGCATTAAAAAATTATTGTCATATTTTTTGAAATTTTCTCAAAATCTATGGGGTAACCCCTACAAAAATATTGAGTTTGTTGGTAAATACTTTATATATTGAGCCTATAATCTTTAGTGTTGTTTTAAAATTTCTACCATATTCTACATTTGTATTAATGTATGCTAAACTCTTTCTCATGGTAAATGAGCATCGTTCAATTGTTTTTATCAATTAATTTAATAAAACTTCATAATACCCCATAAATCGATGGAATGACCACTATAAAATTATTATTTTCTTGATAAACGGAGAGCACAAAGGCTCCAAACCTCTTTGAACATCATCATATGTTAGTGGAGGATGCAACTAGGCATTAAAACAATATTGTCATATTTTTTGAAATTTTCTCAAAATATATGGGCTAACCCCTACAAAAATATTGAGTTTTTGGTAAATATTTTATATACTGAAGCCTATAATCTTTAGTGTTGTTTTAAAATTTCAACCATATTCTACATTTGTATTAATGTATGCTAAATCTTTTTCTTGGTAAATGAGCATCGTTCATTTTTTTTATCAATTAATTTAGTAAAACTTCATAATACCCCCTAAATCGATGGAATGACCACTATAAAATTATTATTTTCTTGATAAACGGAGAGCAAAAAGGCTCCAAACCTCTTTGAACATCATCATATGTTAGTGGAGGATGCAACTAGGCATTAAAACAATATTGTCATATTTTTTGAAATTTTCTCAAAATATATGGGGTAACCCTTACAAAAATATTGAGTTTGTTGGTAAATACTTTATATACTGAAGCCTATAATCTTTAGTGTTGTTTTAAAATTTCTACCATATTCTACATTTGTATTAATGTATGCTAAACTCTTTTTCATGGTAAATGAGCATCGTTCAATTGTTTTGATCAATTAATTTAGTAAAACTTCATAATACTCCCTAAATCGATGGAATAACCACTATAAAATTATTATTTTCTTGATAAACGGAGACGACAAAAGCTCAAAACCTCTTTGAACATCATCTAATGTTAGTGCAGGATGCCACTAGGCATTAAAACAATATTGTCATATTTTTTGAAATTTTCTCAAATTATATGAGCTAACCCCTACAAAAATATTGAGTTTTTGGTAAATACTTTATATACTGAAGCCTATAATCTTTAGTGTTGTTTTAAAATTTCTACCATATTCTACATTTGTATTAATGTATGCTAAACTCTTTTTCATGGTAAATGAGCATCGTTCAATTGTTTTTATCAATTAATTTAGTAAAACTTCATAATACCCCCTAAATCGATGGAATAACCACTATAAAATTATTATTTTCTTGATAAACGGAGAGCACAAAGGCTCCAAACCTCTTTGAACATCATCATATGTTAGTGCAGGATGCAACTAGGCATTAAAACAATATTGTCATATTTTTTGAAATTTTTTCAAAATCTATGGGCTAACCCCTACAAAAATATTGAGTTTTTGGTAAATACTTTATATACTGAAGCCTATAATCTTTAGTGTTGTTTTAAAATTTCTACCATATTCTACATTTGTATTAATGTATGCTAAACTCTTTTTCATGGTAAATGAGCATCGTTCAATTGTTTTTATCAATTAATTTAGTAAAACTTCATAATACTCACTAAATCGATGGAATAACCATTATAAAATTATTATTTTCTTGATAAACGGAGACGACAAAGGCTCAAAACCTCTTTGAACATCATCATATGTTAGTGCAGGATGCAACTAGGCATTAAAACAATATTGTCATATTTTTTGAAATTTTCTCAAAATCTATGGGCTAACCCCTACAAAAATATTGAGTTTTTGGTAAATACTTTATATACTGAAGCCTATAATCTTTAGTGTTGTTTTAAAATTTCTACCATATTCTACATTTGTATTAATGTATGCTAAACTCTTTTTCATGGTAAATGAGCATCGTTCAATTGTTTTTATCAATTAATTTAGTAAAACTTCATAATACCCCCTAAATCGATGGAATAACCACTATAAAATTATTATTTTCTTGATAAACGGAGAGCACAAAGGCTCCAAACCTCTTTGAACATCATCATATGTTAGTGTAGGATGCAACTAGGCATTAAAACAATATTGTCATATTTTTTGAAATTTTCTCAAAATCTATGGGCTAACCCCTACAAAAATATTGAGTTTTTGGTAAATACTTTATATACTGAAGCCTATAATCTTTAGTGTTGTTTTAAAATTTCTACCATATTCTACATTTGTATTAATGTATGCTAAACTCTTTTTCATGGTAAATGAGCATCGTTCAATTGTTTTTATCAATTAATTTAGTAAAACTTCATAATACCCCCTAAATCGATGGAATAACCATTATAAAATTATTATTTTCTTGATAAACGGAGACGACAAAGGCTCAAACCTCTTTGAACATCATCTATGTTAGTGCAGGATGCACTAGGCATTAAAACAATATTGTCATATTTTTTGAAATTTTCTCAAAATATATGGGCTAACCCCTACAAAAATATTGAGTTTTTGGTAAATACTTTATATATTAAAGCCTATAATCTTTAGTGTTGTTTTAAAATTTCTACCATATTCTAATTTGTATTAATGTATGCTAAATCTTTTCATGGTAAATGAGCATCGTTCAATTTTTTTTATCAATTAATTTAGTAAAACTTTATAATACCCCCTAAATCGATGGAATAACCACTATAAAATTATTATTTTCTTGATAAACGGAGAGCACAAAGGCTCCAAACCTCTTTGAACATCATCATATGTTAGTGGAGGATGCAACTAGGCATTAAAACAATATTGTCATATTTTTTGAAATTTTCTCAAAATATATGGGCTAACCCCTACAAAATATTGAGTTTTTGGTAAATACTTTATATACTGAAGCCTATAATCTTTAGTGTTGTTTTAAAATTTCTACCATATTCTACATTTGTATTAATGTATGCTAAACTCTTTTTCATGGTAAATGAGCATCGTTCAATTGTTTTTATCAATTAATTTGGTAAAACTTCATAATACTACCTAAATCGATGGAATAACCATTATAAAATTATTATTTTCTTTATAAACGGAGACGACAAAGGCTCAAAACCTCTTTGAACATCATCTAATGTTAGTGCAGGATGCCACTAGGCATTAAAACAATATTGTCATATTTTTTGAAATTTTCTCAAAATCTATGGGCTAACCCCTACAAAAATATTGAGTTTTTGGTAAATACTTTATATACTGAAGCCTATAATCTCTAGTGTTGTTTTAAAATTTCTACCATATTCTACATTTGTATTAATGTATGCTAAACTCTTTTTCATGGTAAATGAGCATCGTTCAATTGTTTTGATCAATTAATTTAGTAAAACTTCATAATACCCCCTAAATCGATGGAATAACCGTTATAAAATTATTATTTTCTTGATAAACGGAGACGACAAAGGCTCAAACCTCTTTGAACATCATCTATGTTAGTGCAGGATGCCACTAGGCATTAAAACAATATTGTCATATTTTTTGAAATTTTCTAAAAATCTATGGGCTAACCCCTACAAAAATATTGAGTTTTTGGTAAATATTTTATATATTAAAGCCTATAACCTTTAGTGTTGTTTTAAATTTTCTACAATATTCTACATTTGTATTAATGTATGCTAAACTCTTTTTCATGGTAAATGCGCATCGTTCAATTGTTTTTATTAATTAATTTATTAAAACTTCATAATACCCCCTAAATCGATGGAATAACCACTATAAAATTATTATTTTCTTGATAAACGGAGAGCACAAAGGCTCCAAACCTCTTTGAACATCATCATATGTTAGTGTAGGATGTAACTAGGCATTAAAACAATATTGTCATATTTTTTGAAATTTTCTCAAAATCTATGGGCTAACCCCTACAAAAATATTGAGTTTTTGGTAAATACTTTATATACTGAAGCCTATAATCTCTAGTGTTGTTTTAAAATTTCTACCATATTCTACATTTGTATTAATGTATGCTAAACTCTTTTTCATGGTAAATGAGCATCGTTCAATTGTTTTGATCAATTAATTTAGTAAAACTTCATAATACCCCCTAAATAAAAGGAATAACCATTATAAAATTATTATTTTCTTGATAAACGGAGACGACAAAGGCTCAAAACCTCTTTGAACATCATCTAATGTTAGTGCAGGATGCCACTAGGCATTAAAACAATATTGTCATATTTTTTGAAATTTTCTCAAAATATATGGGCTAACCCCTACAAAAATATTGAGTTTTTGGTAAATACTTTATAAATTAAAGCCTATAATCTTTAGTGTTGTTTTAAAATTTCTACCATATTCTAAATTTGTATTAATGTATGCTAAATCTTTTTCATGGTAAATGAGCATCGTTCAATTTTTTTTATCAATTAATTTAGTAAAACTTTATAATACCCCCTAAATCGATGGAATGACCACTATAAAATTATTATTTTCTTGATAAACGGAGAGCAAAAAGGCTCCAAACCTCTTTGAACATCATCATATGTTAGTGGAGGATGCAACTAGGCATTAAAACAATATTTTCATATTTTTTGAAATTTTCTCAAAATATATGGGCTAACCCCTACAAAAATATTGAGTTTTTGGTAAATACTTTATATATTGAGCCTATAATCTTTAGTGTTGTTTTAAAATTTCTACCATATTCTACATTTGTATTAATGTATGCTAAACTCTTTTTCATGGTAAATGAGCATCGTTCAATTGTTTTGATCAATTAATTTAGTAAAACTTCATAATACTCCCTAAATCGATGGAAAAACCATTATAAAATTATTATTTTCTTGATAAACGGAGACGACAAAGGCTCAAAACCTCTTTGAACATCATCTAATGTTAGTGCAGGATGCCACTAGGCATTAAAACAATATTGTCATATTTTTTGAAATTTTCTCAAAATATATGGGCTAACCCCTACAAAAATATTGAGTTTTTGGTAAATACTTTATATATTGAGCCTATAATCTTTAGTGTTGTTTTAAAATTTCTACCATATTCTACATTTGTATTAATGTATGCTAAATTCTTTTTCATGGTAAATGAGCATCGTTCAATTGTTTTTATCAATTAATTTAGTAAAACTTCATAATACCCCCTAAATCGATGGAATAACCACTATAAAATTATTATTTTCTTGATAAACGGAGACGACAAAGGCTCAAAACCTCTTTGAACATCATCTTATATTAGTGCAGGATGCCACTAGGCATTAAAACAATATTGTCATATTTTTTGAAATTTTCTTAAAATATATGGGCTAACGCCTACAAAAATATTGAGTTTTTAGTAAATACTTTATATATTAAAGCCTATAATCTTTAGTGTTGTTTTAAAATTTATACCATATTCTAAATTTGTATTATTGTATGCTAAATCTTTTTCATGGTAAATGAGCATCGTTCAATTTTTTTTATCAATTAATTTAATAAAACTTTATAATACCCCCTAAATCGATGGAATGACCACTATAAAATTATTATTTTCTTGATAAACGGAGAGCAAAAAGGCTCCAAACCTCTTTGAACATCATCATATGTTAGTGGAGGATGCAACTAGGCATTAAAACAATATTGTCATATTTTTTGAAATTTTCTCAAAATATATGGGCTAACCCCTACAAAAATATTGAGTTTTTGGTAAATACTTTATATACTGAAGCCTATAATCTTTAGTGTTGTTTTAAAATTTCTACCATATTCTAAATTTGTATTAATGTATGCTAAACTCTTTTTCATGGTAAATGAGCATCGTTCAATTTTTTTATCAATTAATTTAGTAAAACTTTATAATACCCCCTAAATCGATGGAATAACCACTATAAAATTATTATTTTCTTGATAAACGGAGAGCACAAAGGCTCCAAACCTCTTTGAACATCATCATATGTTAGTGGAGGATGCAACTAGGCATTAAAACAATATTGTCATATTTTTTGAAATTTTCTCAAAATATATGGGCTAACCCCTACAAAAATATTGAGTTTTTGGTAAATACTTTATATACTGAAGCCTATAATCTTTAGTGTTGTTTTAAAATTTCTACCATATTTTACATTTGTATTAATGTATGCTAAACTCTTTTTCATGGTAAATGAGCATCGTTCAATTGTTTTTATCAATTAATTTATTAAAACTTCATAATACCCCCTAAATCGATGGAATAACCACTATAAAATTATTATTTTCTTGATAAACGGAGAGCACAAAGGCTCCAAACCTCTTTGAACATCATCATATGTTAGTTGTGCAGGATGCAACTAGGCATTAAAACAATATTGTCATATTTTTTGAAATTTTCTCAAAATCTATGGGCTAACCCCTACAAAAATATTGAGTTTTTGGTAAATACTTTATATACTGAAGCCTATAATCTTTAGTGTTGTTTTAAAATTTCTACCATATTCTACATTTGTATTAATGTATGCTAAATCTTTTTCATGGTAAATGAGCATCGTTCAATTTTTTTTATCAATTAATTTAGTAAAACTTCATAATACCCCCTAAATCGATGGAATAACCACTATAAAATTATTATTTTCTTGATAAACGGAGAGCAAAAAGGCTCCAAACCTCTTTGAACATCATCATATGTTAGTGGAGGATGCAACTAGGCATTAAAACAATATTGTCATATTTTTTGAAATTTTCTCAAAATATATGGGCTAACCCCTACAAAAATATTGAGTTTTTGGTAAATACTTTATATACTGAAGCCTATAATCTTTAGTGTTGTTTTAAAATTTCTACCATATTCTACATTTGTATTAATGTATGCTAAACTCTTTTTCATGGTAAATGAGCATCGTTCAATTGTTTTTATCAATTAATTTAGTAAAACTTCATAATACCCCCTAAATCGATGGAATAACCACTATAAAATTATTATTTTCTTGATAAACGGAGAGCACAAAGGCTCCAAACCTCTTTGAACATCATCATATGTTAGTGTAGGATGCAACTAGGCATTAAAACAATATTGTCATATTTTTTGAAATTTTCTCAAAATCTATGGGCTAACCCCTACAAAAATATTGAGTTTTTGGTAAATACTTTATATACTGAAGCCTATAATCTTTAGTGTTGTTTTAAAATTTCTACCATATTCTACATTTGTATTAATGTATGCTAAACTCTTTTTCATGGTAAATGAGCATCGTTCAATTGTTTTATCAATTAATTTAGTAAAACTTCATAATACCCCCTAAATCGATGGAATAACCACTATAAAATTATTATTTTCTTGATAAACGGAGACGACAAAGGCTCCAAACCTCTTTGAACATCATCATATGTTAGTGCAGGATGCAACTAGGCATTAAAACAATATTGTCATATTTTTTGAAATTTTCTCAAAATATATGGGCTAACCCCTACAAAAATATTGAGTTTTTGGTAAATACTTTATATATTAAAGCCTATAATCTTTAGTGTTGTTTTAAAATTTCTACCATATTCTAAATTTGTATTAATGTATGCTAAATCTTTTTCATGGTAAATGAGCATCGTTCAATTTTTTTATCAATTAATTTAGTAAAACTTTATAATACCCCCTAAATCGATGGAATAACCACTATAAAATTATTATTTTCTTGATAAACGGAGAGCCAAAGGCTCCAAACCTCTTTGAACATCATCATATGTTAGTGGAGGATGCAACTAGGCATTAAAACAATATTGTCATATTTTTTGAAATTTTCTCAAAATCTATGGGCTAACCCCTACAAAAATATTGAGTTTTTGGTAAATACTTTATATACTGAAGCCTATAATCTTTAGTGTTGTTTTAAAATTTCTACCATATTCTACATTTGTATTAATGTATGCTAAACTCTTTTTCATGGTAAATGAGCATCGTTCAATTTTTTTTATCAATTAATTTAATAAAACTTCATAATACCCCCTAAATCGATGGAATAACCACTAAAAAATTATTATTTTCTTGATAAACGGAGAGCACAAAGGCTCCAAACCTCTTTGAACATCATCATATGTTAGTGCAGGATGCAACTAGGCATTAAAACAATATTGTCATATTTTTTGAAATTTTCTCAAAATATATGGGCTAACTAACCCCTACAAAAATATTGAGTTTTTGGTAAATACTTTATATACTGAAGCCTATAATCTTTAGTGTTGTTTTAAAATTTCTACCATATTCTACATTTGTATTAATGTATGCTAAACTCTTTTTCATGGTAAATGAGCATCGTTCAATTGTTTTTATCAATTAATTTAGTAAAACTTCATAATACCCCCTAAATCGATGGAATAACCACTATAAAATTATTATTTTCTTGATAAACGGAGAGCACAAAGGCTCCAAACCTCTTTGAACATCATCATATGTTAGTGCAGGATGCAACTAGGCATTAAAACAATATTGTCATATTTTTTGAAATTTTTTCAAAATCTATGGGGTAACCCCTACAAAAATATTGAGTTTGTTGGTAAATACTTTATATACTGAAGCCTATAATCTTTATTGTTGTTTAAAAATTTCTACCATATTCTACATTTGTATTAATGTATGCTAAACTCTTTTTCATGGTAAATGAGCATCGTTCAATTGTTTTGATCAATTAATTTAGTAAAACTTCATAATACTCCCTAAATCGATGGAATAACCATTATAAAATTATTATTTTCTTGATAAACGGAGACGGAAAAGGCTCAAAACCTCTTTGAACATCATCTAATGTTAGTGCAGGATGCCACTAGGCATTAAAACAATATTGTCATATTTTTTGAAATTTTCTCAAAATCTATGGGCTAACCCCTACAAAAATATTGAGTTTTTGGTAAATACTTTATATACTGAAACCTATAATCTCTAGTGTTGTTTTAAAATTTCTACCATATTCTACATTTGTATTAATGTATGCTAAACTCTTTTTCATGGTAAATGAGCATCGTTCAATTGTTTTGATCAATTAATTTAGTAAAACTTCATAATACCCCCTAAATCGATGGAATAACCGTTATAAAATTATTATTTTCTTGATAAACGGAGACGACAAAGACTCAAAACCTCTTTGAACATCATCTAATGTTAGTGCAGGATGCCACTAGGCATTAAAACAATATTGTCATATTTTTTGAAATTTTCTCAAAATATATGGGCTAACCCCTACAAAAATATTGAGTTTTTGGTAAATACTTTATATACTGAAGCATATAATCTTTAGTGTTGTTTTAAAATTTCTACCATATTCTACATTTGTATTAATGTATGCTAAACTCTTTTTCATGGTAAATGAGCATCGTTCAATTGTTTTTATCAATTAATTTAATAAAACTTCATAATACCCCCTAAATCGATGGAATAACCACTATAAAATTATTATTTTCTTGATAAACGGAGAGCAAAAAGGCTCCAAACCTCTTTGAACATCATCATATGTTAGTGGAGGATGCAACTAGGCATTAAAACAATGTTGTCATATTTTTTGAAATTTTCTCAAAATATATGGGCTAACCCCTACAAAAATATTGAGTTTTTGGTAAATTCTTTATATATTGAATCCTATAATCTTTAGTGTTGTTTTAAAATTTCTACCATATTCTACATTTGTATTAATGTATGCTAAACTCTTTTTCATGGTAAATGAGCATCGTTCAATTGTTTTTATCAATTAATTTAATAAAACTTCATAATACCCCCTAAATCGATGGAATAACCACTATAAAATTATTATTTTCTTGATAAACGGAGACGAGAAAGGCTCAAAACCTCTTTGAACATCATCTAATGTTAGTTCAGGATGCCACTAGGCATTAAAACAATAATGTCATATTTTTTGAAATTTTCTCAAAATCTATGGGCTAACCCCTACAAAAATATTGAGTTTTTTGGTAAATACTTTATATATTGAGCTTCCTCATCCTCGTTGTCCTCAAGTAGGTTGGCTTTCCTCCAACATTCGGCTTCAATGGAAGCAAGCTGGAGGGTATCCACAGGTGATACCTCTTTTCCATTAAAAACTTTATCATTTCGTGCCTTCCAAATGTACCATAAGATCCATGGGAAAGTTTCAATAAGTGGTTCCATACATGCCACATTTTTCTTCTTCCAAAAGAGGAAGCTCACGTTTTGATAAATAGAGGTACTCGGGAAGTAACCCGGAACGGACAAATAGTCTGATAAAGCCCACACCTGAAGGGCGGGGGGACATTCAAAAAGAAGATGGTTAATGGTTTCCTCAGGGTCACCGCATCTAGGACAGCTCCTATCAGTGCCCAGGTGTCTATAAACAAGTCTTTCTGTCGTTGCAATGCATCCTGTCAAGGCTTGCCACATAAAGTGTCTCATCTTCCCAGGAGCATGAATGCTCCACACATGGCTCTGTAAACCAGTGATACTAGGTTGTACAACCTGAACTTCAACGTCACACGCTTTGATCTCCTGTAACCGTTTATATCCTGATTTTACTGAGTAAACTCCCGATTTTGTGTAGTTCCATGCATACCCGTCCATGGACCATGTGTTGCTCGGTCGCAGTTTGAGAATAAGCGGGATATCCTTCGGGTGAAAATATTCTAGTAAAAGATTAGTATCCCAATCCCTTGTATCAAGGACTCTGCAGAAGTTGTGAGCTACTGCATGATTGGAGGATTAAGAAGGTCCTTTGATCAAAAAATAAAATAAAAAAGAAGGCCCAAGCCTTATGGGGAGGGGGTTCCTCCAATAGGGACAGCACATCCCCCACTTCAAGTGCACCTCTGTATCGATCTTAGGAACATTCACTTCCGTCGACGAGAAGGGAAAGGGCACAGCTCCCAGTTACCATCCTATTTATCTCTTTTATTAAGATAGAATCATGATCAAACTTTTTTTGTAAATTTTTAAATTAAATACAATTTTCATTATACAAGTAAATTCATTCTTCTAGTTAAGTTCAACATAAGTTTAATAAAGTTAGTGTTTTAAAAAAAATTATTATTCTAATTATGAAAAACAACATTATACTATTAAATATGTTATTAAACAACACAATAATTAATTTTGTATCTAAACAATATAAAATCATTTGATTCAAAACCACTCAAATATAAAAGTTGAGATGGGATTTATGGTTAGGTTTAGGTAGGATTTAGGGTTAGGTTTAGGCAGGGTTTAGGTTAGCAGGGTTTAGGGTTAGGTTGGGTTTAAGGTTAGAAAGGGTTTAGGGTTAGGCAGGGTTTAGGGTTAGGTAGGGTTTAGTGTTAGAAATGGTTTAGGGTTAGAAAGGGTTTAGGGTTAGGTTTAGGCAGGGTTTAGGTTAGCAGGGTTTAGGGTTAGGTTGGGTTTAGGGTTAGGTAGATTTTAGGGTTAGGCAGGGTTTAGGGTTAAAAAGGGTTTAGGGTTAGGTAAGGTTTAGGGTTAGGTAGGGTTTAAGGTTAGTAGGGTTTAGGGTTAGGTAGGGTTTAGAATTAGGTAGGGTTTAGGGTTAGGCAGGATTTAGAATTAGGCAGGTTTTAGGGTTAGGCAGGTTTTAGGGTTAGGTAGGGTTTAGGGTTAGAAAGGGTTTAGGGTTAGGTAGGGTTTAGGATTAGAAAGGGTTTAGGGTTCGGTAGGGTTTAGGGTTAGAAAGAGTTTAGGATTAGGTAGGGTTTAGGATTAGTAGGGTTTAGGGTTAGGTAGGGTTTAGAATTAGGTAGGGTTTAAGGTTAGGCAGGGTTTAAGGTTAGGCAGAGTTTAGGGTTAGGCAGGGTTTAGGGTTAGAAAGGGTTTAGGGTTAGATAGGGTTTAGGGTTAGGTAGGGTTTAGGGTTAGGTAGGGTTTAGGGTTAGAAAGGGTTTAAGGTTAGGTAGGGTTTAGGGTAGGTAGGGTTTAGGGTTAGGTAGAGTTAGCGGTAGGTAAAGTTTAGGGTTAGGTAGGGTTTAGAGTTTGGTAGGGTTTAAGGTTAGTAGGGTTTAGGGTTAGGCAAGGTTTAGAATTAGGTAGGGTTTAGGGTTAGGCAGGGTTAAGGGTTAGGCAGGGTTTAGGGTTAGGCAGGGTTTAGGGTTAGGTAGGGTTTAGAGTTAGAAAGGGTTTAAGGTTAGAAAGGGTTTAGGGTTAGAAAGGGTTTAGGGTTAGGTAGGGTTTAGGGTTAGGCAGGGTTTAGGGTTAGGCAGGGTTTAGGGTTAGGCAGGGTTTAGAGTTAGTAGGGTTTAGGGTTAGATAGGGTTTAAGGTTAGGTAGGGTTTAGGGTAGGTAGGGTTTAGGGTTAGGCAGGGTTTAGGGTTAGTAGGGTTTAGAATTAGGTAGGGTTTAAGGTTAGGCAGGGTTTAGGGTTAGACAGGGTTTAGGGTTAGTAGGGTTTAGGGTTAGGAAGGGTTTAGGGTTAGGTAGGGTTTAGGGTTAGAAAGGGTTTATGGTTAAGTAGGGTTTATGGTAGGTAGGGTTTAGGGTTAGGTAGGGTTAAGGGTAGGTAGGGTTTAGGGTTAGGTAGGGTTTAGGGTTAGTAGGGTTTAGAATTAGGTAGGATTTAGGGTTAGGTTAGGTTTAGGGTGAGGTAGGGTTTAGGGTTAGTAGGGTTTAGGGTTAGAAAGGATTTAGGGTTAGAAAGGGTTTAGGGTTAGGTAGGGTTTAGGATTAGGTAGAGTTTAGAATTAGGTAGGGTTTAGGGTTAGGTAGGGTTTAGGGTTAGTAGGGTTTAGGGTTAGGTAGGGTTTAGGGCTAGATAGGATTTAGGTTTAGAAAGGTTTTAGGATTAGGTAGGGTTTAGGTTAGGTAGGGTTTAGGGTTAGTAGGGTTTAGGGTTAGGTAGGGTTTAGGGCTAGATATGATCTAGGTTTAGAAAGGTTTTAGGGTGAGGTAGGGTTTAGGTTAGGTAGAGTTTAGTGTTAAGTAGGGTTTAGGGTTAGTAGGATTTAGGGTTAGGTAGGGTTTAGGGTTAGTATGGTTTAGGGTTAGGTTTTAGGTAGGGTTTTAGGGTTAGGTAAGGTTTAGTGTTAGGTAGGGTTTAGGGTTAAATAGGGTTTAGGGTTAGGTAGGGTTTACGGTTAGATATGCTTAGGTAGTAGGAAGGGTTTAGGGATTAGGGTTAGGTTTATGTAGGGTTTAGGGTTAGATATGGTTAAGGTCTAGGTTTAGCTAGGGTTTAGGGTTAGGTAGAATTTAAAGTTTAGGTAATAGGAAAGGTTTAGCATTAGTTTAGGTTGGGTTTAGGGTTTGGTTTAGAATAATGCTTAGGATTATAGGATTTAAGTTTGTTTGTTTTTTTGTTTATGCATTTAATGGTGAGTCTTTCGGATAAAATTTTATATTAATATTATTGATTCATAATTTTTTTTTAAATGTTAAAAATTATAACGTATAAAATATAAAATTTTAGTGTATACATTATACATAGGTGAAAAAAAAATCATCAAAGTATTACTTTTTCTAAAAAAATTTGATGAAAACTTTTTTTTTGAAAAATAACTAGCCTAAAAATCAAAACAAATATGTTTATCTCTAACGATCAATAAAATTTAATTAACGGACTATCATGTTTGATTAGTATTCACACATTATATAATTACATTTAAATTACATAAATCATCATATATATAGTTTATCTAAAAGAGTGAAATAAATTTTATCTCAAATACTTTCCATCAAAAATTTTTAAAAAGAAAAGAAATAGAAAATAAAAGAAATGAGAAATTAGATATTAGTAGATCCATTAGAAAACCAAGCGAAGATAATTGTGAAATCAAAACGAACATGCTAATCTCTAACGATCAATAAGATATTGACAGGATACCATGTTTTATTAGTTTTCACACATTATACAATTACACTTAAGCTTAATATAATCAATCATGTAATACATAATTTCTCGAGAAACTTTAAAGAATACTTTTTATCAAAAACTTTTAAAAAAGAAAAAATAAAAAACTTTAGAAAAATATGATATTAATAGAGAGAGAGATAAGAGATCATACCAAGAGGCCGGTTTTGGTGAAGATTGCCGTCGCAGGTTGATGATGATGACCGTTGTTGTTCTTTGGGTACAGCTAAAGTTGGGACGAAACAATAAAAATTAAAAAGGTAAACATAAAATAATTTTTCATCAAAAACTTTTAAGAAAGGAAAATAAAAATTTTGGAAAAATATGATATTAGAAGAGAGAGAGAAGATAATAGATCATCATACCCAAAATAGCATCTCTTCTTCCTTGTCTGAAACCAAACATCTCTTCTTCCGTGTCTGAAACCAAACATCCAAAAACCCATGGATAAGCTCCTAAAGATTGAGCTTCAGTCACCTGGCTCTTTTTACTGATTTCAACATCACTGGATAAGCTCCTAAAGAGATTTGTGGCCAAAAAAAAGTATGAATATAAATGGTGAATCCATGAATCTAAGGACCAAATCTCAAGAATCTGTTCAACTTACAACAATGCACATTTTGAGGAAGGAGTGGTTTTGGGTTTTGATAGATAAGTCTAATGCACAAGTTTGTGTTTTTTGTTTCTCAGTAGTACAACCACTACCACACAAAAAACAAAAAATCATATATAAGTAAGAAAATAATGGATCATGCCTAAAGCGGTTTTACTGGATCATGCTTGTTTAACTATTCTATATGTGTTGATGGAATGATGTTTAACCATATAAGATAGCACATAACCCATTTGATATATCTTCTTAATCTAATACTATATATCATTATTATTTGAGTGATATATAAATCAAGTTATTCACTCAACATCTAAATTATTTACCAGGAAATTTATCAGGATATAATTGTGATACCACTCAAATTACCCTAATGAGTGAATTACTCTCTCAAATAAGATGTTCAATTGTAGTATTTAGGGATAAAATCTATAAGGAGTTAGGGAACCTATTAAATCTAGTAATTTATTAATTCTAAGTGTTTGTTGTTTTGTGGTTTAAATGTAAATAGCAATCGTAATTGAGCAAGTCTATTGCTCGACTAAAAAGATGATTGAGGATGTAATTTATTGGAAAGATATTAGATGCATGGTTTCTATTCAGGTGTTGGAGATTATAATCATATAGATGTCTATCAGTTGCATGCATGATATATTAGAGCTCAACCCTTGAACACAGTGCTCAGGGATGATAATGTTTCACTGGTTAACTACCTAGATTTTGGATCTCAACTGTCGTTTGTTGATTACAAGAAAGTGTCAATCGATGTTCTTATAGGGATATCGATCAATACACCTTTCACAAATATCGATCGATTGTCAGAAGACAATATATCTGATTTAAAAAATGTTTTTTATGACTTAATAAAAAAATGTTTAAAAAGATATTAGAGGATCATCATCTAGTTTAGTAGTAGTATATTAAAAGAAAAGAAAAAACTGATTAACAAAAAAAACTGACACACGTGGCGAGGAGTCTGAATAGTTATAATCTAGTCGGTTTCTCCTTTGACCCCTCCGTTTTTACCTCGTCTCCAATACAAATTTAACTTTGACCTTGTTTTACCTTCCAAAATATCTCAAACCCCAACAAAAAATAAAAGAGAAGTCAACCTAAAAACGAAATATATGTGTTCTCATATTCTCTGGTCATCAAGCGGAATAGAATTCTCACAATCTGAGCATCAAACTGATTCCGAATTCGATTTTGTTGAATTGATCGTTCTGGATGATGATTTCGATGGATAACAATCATCATCAGGGTACAACCAATTCACACCACATGAAATCCTCCTCCAGCGTCGCGCCGTCATCGGCGGCATCGATTACGCTGTCGCAGCAGTCGTCGTGGCTGGAGGTTCGGTTGTTCTACGTCCGCATCGCCCCGTGCGTCGTCGACAGCGTCCCTGACTCTCTCACCCTTCGCCACCCTCGCCGCGAAACCGGCGCTTCCCTCGAGGTCAACGGCGTTCGCATTCCTTCCTCCCAGACGGCGTCTCTTAAGCTCCGCCGCGACAGAGTCGACCGGGAGTCCTCGGAGGCGACCTACGTCAGCACCGAGACCGTGCGCGTCGCCGGATACGTGGATCTCGAGGTTTACGATGGCGAGGACATGGTCCTGTGCGGGAATCTAGATAGAATCGAAGGCGCGTGGAGTAACAACGGAACGGTGAGCGATCCCAAGACTGGATGGGGCTTGGATTGTTACATGGCTATGGGAGGAAACGGCTCTTCTTCTTCTTCCTCTGCGCTAGGCGTCTCCGTGGAGGTTTACATAGCTGGCTGCTGCGGGGGTGTTCCCGTGATCTTGACTAAGACCATTCAGGCGAGTCCAAGGAGGAAGGTGGCTAGGCACGTGACTCTCGACTCTATCCCTGAGGACGAGGAAGTTGACAAAGACCACCACGTTTTTGCCACTGGTGATGGACGGAAACTACATGTATGCTTCGGATTTACCACTTTTTTTCTGATTGATTGATGGTTAGTCCAAGCTTTGTTCTTATCTTGTTTGTTGTTTGATGATTAGATCCTGGAAGAATCAGAAGTTGACGATGAGTCTGAAATGAAAGTGGGACAGAGTTACTACTACTACCCTGAAGGGATGTACGTGGATGAGGATGGTCAACTCTCTTGGTTCAATGCAGGTGTCAGAGTTGGAGTTGGGATAGGCCTTGGGATGTGTCTTGGTGTTGGCATTGGTGTTGGATTGCTCATGCGTTCTTATCAAGCTACTACTAGTAACCTTCGTAGGAGGTTCTTCTGATCTGATCATCACCTACCATCTACTCAGAAGCCCACGCAGAGACAATCTCAGGGCTCTATGAATGATAATGGTAACTCCTAACTGTGGGTTATAGAAAGGGGATAGAATTTTGGTAGATAGATGTAAAGAGTTCTTTTCGTTTTTCATCGCTTATGTCCTTCTTGTGAGTGTATATGGTCGGCTTTAGTTGCACAAGACAGAGTTCCCCACAGCTTATCTCGACTCTTCAGTCAATGCTTTTGTTCTCTCAAATCTATGTGTTATGTTGTTACTTTTGTGTAGAAAGAGATTCATGTTGTTGTGGCTGCCAAATTCTCAAGGATTGGATTCAGACCAAATATATATGCCTTTTCTTCCTTTAACCTGAAAAATAAAAAAAGTTAATTTGTTTTAAGGACCTTTAAAACACCTCCATTGGTTTAGTATCTAAGATGGGTTCTAAATCAACAAATAAAACTAATATTTTTGTAAGTTTAGTTATGTAGCTAATTTTAATGTTTAAAAGAAACTTAAACTAGTCACATATTAACATGTGTTATCAACTTATCATAATATTTTGAGAACTTTTGTTACTTCTTTTCCTAATTTTCCTAATTTTTCTTTTTAATTATTAGTAAGTATCTATGGTTGGAGGTGCTCTAAGTTATGACTATGAATGAATTTACACAAAATAACTTGTTAGCTCATATTTTCAATATTCCTATATCTTACCTTCTCATATAGAAATGGAATATATAGTTCCCCACAATTTTTTTGTCTATCTTTGTTATCTTTTCAATACCTCTAATCCATTTCTATACTTTCATAATCATTCTTGTCATTGTTTAGTTATTTATGTACTTATTTTTATGATTTTGAAAAGTAATTCTCATAAATATATGTAAATTATAGTACTTGTTTTCATAAAGCATATTATTTAACTTGACTTTTTAGAATATAAATAGCTTCAGTTTCCAATAAAAGACTGATGTCATTATTTTGTCCATCTTTGGACCTGTGATCAGCCCATGAGGCCATGATTGAAGTATTCCCATAGCCATGTGTATGATTCTCGGCTTCTTATCGTGGGAATTGGATTGGGTCTTGGTAACACATGTGCTAATTTTCAGTTTCTAACAAAACATGAAAGTAACAATTAGATCAGCCTTAGTATAGAAAAGCTACTAAGTGATTTAGAAATTCTAAGAAGTCATTGACTTGTTGGAATATTAATTTATTGTAGTTTCTTACATTACTTGGTTGGCATGAATAATTGAATATGATATAGCGATAATGCGTTCTCTTTCAGCCCCACCACCTAAACCCTTATCAGGAGGAAACCTAAAATATTTAGAGACCACACTAAAGATACTTTTTTTCTTACAAACAAACAAATAATGAAGCTTAAGGTCAGACAGCAAAAGAAAAGAGTTTAGAAGTAAATTCAGTTTGAGTGACAAAAAAAAATAAAAAAAAATTCAGGTCACTATCCCTCCCTCCCTCCGTCATGTCATCATTGATTAATTACCTAAAAACCACTGGGAAACTACAAATGCAATCTTTGACTTACACGAGAAACAAGGACAAAATCGTCGTTTCATCTAACCATCACTCAAACCTTCGGACAGAAACTCGAAAGACAGCTCATTCCACACAGACACAGAAACAGATCACTTGAAAGCCTTTGTTTAAATTCCTTGTTTTTTCTTTTAATTTAAATTATTATTATCTTCTTTTTTTTTTTTTTCGTTGGTTTGTGCTCGACTCTCCTTGCTATCGATTCAACACTCGACAACAAGCATAGATTCAGGCCGGAGTTTGTCTGACTTAATTCGCCGGGAAGTTCGTGTCTTACCCCGGCAAGAAATGCGAGTGAAAGCAAAAGAAAAAGTAGAGTTAGGATGTCCATGTACGATGCTGCTTTCCTCAACACAGAGCTTTCGAAACCGACGTCCATCTTCGGCCTCCGGCTATGGGTCGTTATCGGAATCTTGCTCGGATCTCTAATCGTCATCGCTCTCTTCCTTCTCTCCCTCTGCCTAACCTCTCGCCGCAAAAATCGCAAGCCGAGAGCCGGTTCCGCTTCCGCCGGCGTAGCTACGCCGCCGATATCCAAGGAGATAAAAGAGATCGTTCAGGCGCCGGCGCCGGGGGAGATCCAGGTGGATATAGGGAAGGTGGAGCACAGAGTGGTGTTCTCAGGTCGAGTGTCGAGTGGGGAGAGTAGAGGAACCGCGAGTGCCAGCGAGACGGCGTCGTTTTCGGGGAGCGGAAACGTTGGACCGGAGGTGTCGCATCTCGGGTGGGGACGGTGGTACACTCTGAGAGAGCTCGAGGCGGCCACGAATGGGCTGTGTGAAGAGAATGTGATCGGAGAAGGTGGTTACGGGATTGTGTATCGTGGGGTTTTAAACGATGGTACTAAAGTCGCCGTCAAGAACTTGCTTAATAACAGGTCATTCATTACTCTCGAATTACAATCCAAAGCTTGATCCTTTCCTCAGTTTCTAGATTAGGATTATTGAATTATATGTATATAGATTATGTCATGTGTGTCTGTACTAGAATATGCTTTTGGAATTTGATCTCCATCAACTGTTAAAAGTTTTAAGTTGGTGTGTCTTTTTAACTTACAGGGGACAGGCAGAGAAGGAATTCAAAGTAGAAGTGGAAGTGATTGGGCGTGTACGGCACAAGAATCTTGTCAGGCTTTTGGGTTATTGCGTTGAAGGTGCTTACAGGTAAATGTTGATGCTCATTTTTCCTTCTTTTTTTTTTAATTTGGGAAGAAAGCAATGTTGTGATCTAATAATGTGTGAGTTGTCTCTACAACAAAAGGATGCTGGTGTATGACTTTGTGGATAATGGCAATTTGGAGCAATGGATTCACGGTGACGTTGGCGATGTTAGCCCTCTTTCTTGGGATATCCGTATCAACATTATACTCGGGATGGCTAAAGGGTAACAACTTAAATAGATTCCACTATGTTTTTTTTCTTTTTTTGAAACAGATTCCACTATGTTTGTTATTACTCTATCTTTGTTAAACAATGTAAACCTTTTGGTATATATAGATTGGCGTATCTACACGAGGGTCTAGAACCAAAAGTGGTTCATCGGGATATAAAATCGAGCAATATATTGCTTGATCGCCAATGGAATGCTAAGGTTTCGGATTTTGGACTTGCTAAGCTCTTGGGTTCCGACAGCAGTTATGTGACCACCCGTGTCATGGGAACCTTCGGGTAAAACTCTCTCTCTCCTGAATCATCATTCTATAAAAGCCTTTATAAATCTGAATCTTTAGGAAACAACTTTGTACTTGTTCAGTTATGTAGCACCGGAATATGCATGCACCGGAATGTTAAACGAGAAGAGTGACATCTACAGCTTTGGAATATTAATCATGGAAATAATCACCGGAAGAAAGCCTGTTGATTATAGTCGCCCTCAAGGAGAGGTATCTTTAGTTTGATTTTTAGACCAGCCTTGTTTGTATTCCCTCTTATGTTTTATACATAATTATCTTTGTTATGTTTGGTTTACAGACAAATCTAGTGGAGTGGCTGAAAACAATGGTAGGAAACCGAAGATCAGAAGAAGTGGTTGATCCCAAAATAGCCGAACCACCATCTTCAAAGGCTCTTAAACGAGTGTTGCTCGTTGCTTTGCGTTGTGTGGATCCAGATGCAAACAAGAGACCTAAAATGGGACATATCATACATATGCTTGAAGCTGAAGACTCACTCTATCGCGATGTAACCATTTTTTGCCTTTACATTGTCTTTATGAGTTAAAATAATTGTCTAATGGTGAGACGATGTTTTGTTGCAGGAACGCCGAACAACGAGGGACCATGGAACCACCCGCGATAAGCAAGAGACAGCGGCTACTGAAAGCGGGGAGAGCGGTTCACGGCATCACCAGCAAAAGCTAAGATGAAAAAAAAGTCAGCAAGTGATTTTTGCTTCTCACACGACCATTCTATTTGCATTGATTCTTATTATTATTGTGTCAATTACATAATATTTTCATTCTTGGGCTCTCGAGTCTTTTTGCCTTTGCGTTTTTACGGTTTCCCACAAAGATCATTAAAGTCCCAAATGGGCAGTACAAGTGATTATCGAAGCCCAATTCCCTACATTAATCCTTATACGCTACCCAAGAGCCATGTAAAAGAGGTAAAAACACGTGTAACTATATCAACCACTTGGAGATTGTCGATGTGTGTTGATACCCTTCGGTGTATATTGGAGATTGTCCATGTGTGCTAATTCATTAAAGTTCTTAATGCTCTTTTTTATTGTTTTTGTTTGTTGGTTCTGTCGGTAATTTATTTCTTGTGTCCAACATATACTCCAATTTATACCCAGTGCACTTAATTGTAAGTGAATAAATAAACTTGTGAAAAACTTAAACTGTTAATTGTTAGTGAATAAACAAATTTATGAAAACAACCAGAATCGAGTTAAACTGTTTACCGAAACCTCATGTCATGTGTCTTATATTTTTTTGTATAGTTTCTGTAGTAGACCAAAAAATAAAATTTCCACCCCACCATAGATAAGTTATAGCTATTCGGAATTTGACTCGAAAGTTTTAAAATGTACAATATATAACGAATTCGAATTTAAAAATGCATATACACAAAAGTCAAAACTTGGTGTAATGTAAAGTGATGTAATGATGATGGAGGAAGAAGAAAGAATATGAATGGGAATGGGCCTGATTCATCTTTTCCTCGTTGGCTTTAAAATGCACATTCCTTTTTTTGACACGCGTGAGATTCGTGGGCGGTGAAAGACAATGACACACATAAGTCGACATATAACTCGTGTCCATTCCGCACGTATGTACCGGCACGAACTCGGTGAACCTACCAGAACCGAACACGAACCAGCTTCTTTACAACCATCCAATTTGGGGTATCATATCTTTTTATCTCTAGCAAGTAGCAAGCACTTCTGAGTTCTTGTTTTATGTTACCTTTTTAGTAATTATTGAGACAATTTTTTTAAATAGTCTTTTTAAAAATTTTGTCAAAAATTTAATTTTTTTTTAATTTAAAACTTTATCTTCAAAATTTCACCATTTAACTATAAATTCTATGTCTAAATTAGTTAATCCTAGAATATAAATATATTTTTATTTTTTAATAAACCTATTTTGATTATTTTTCTTCCTTAAGATCCATTTTTATGATAATCTTTTTTTTTTTAAATAGTTATACCAGAAAATTTCTCTAATTATTGCGTCACAGTTACATGTAATGTGTATATATAGAGTTTTTAACCATATAATGGTGGGTTAGTGGTATCCGATAGAATTAAGCGTCAAGCTGTTTGGCTGCGCATTCCTGGGTTTGATTCTCCCTAAACCCTACATGACCACATAATGCTTTACGCCACTTAAAAATATTAGCGCCGACTGGCTCCGGATCAGGAGTGACTACGGATTGCAGAAAAATTATAAGAGCGACTACGGACTGCAGAACATCCTTGTTAAAAAACATATATATATATATATATATATATAAAGTTTTTGGCACTAACTATGGGGCTTTTTGACCCATATAGCTTAGTATTTAATTTACTTGTTATATATATATATATATATATATATATATATATATATATATTATCTTACTTAAAACGAAAATCTAATGTCATACTTGAAATGTATCCTTTTTTTTCTGAAAGAGCTTGAGATGTACTTGGACAGGTTTTAACCAATCAACACCTTAATTAGAATAGTTAATTATCAAATAGGCTATGAGCAATAAAAGGTAGCATGGTGCTTGGCTTCTTCTTCCTCAAGTCAGAGTCTTCTATTATAATTTTATAGTGTCCATGTAGGCTTATATCCCTACCTTGCCATTGAAACAACATAAATTGTAATCATATTCCTATAGCTGAACTAAATTGTTTGAGATCGGGAGGATGTACACACGAAGATCTTGATTGTTCATGCATAATTTACTTTACCATATAGAATTTTGAGAAGTATTTTTTTAGATGCGGTAATGTAATTTAGCCACCAGTGGTTCAATACAGATTTGAATATAGTTGTAATCCAACTAAACAAAATGTTTGGTTTCAAAAACTTGGTTACAATTTATATTTACGTACTACGTGTCACAACTTTCTGTCCAACTTATCGTACGTTGCACATACCGTATATTCAATTTCTTGTTGTGTACATATAGTATATTCAAATATAAAGAGAAATCGATTTTATTCCTTCATACCCTTTTCTACGCCATCTCGACCTTAAAGAAAACAAATGGATGAAAAATAATGAATGAAAACAAAAAACAAGATCCATGGGGAGAGTCACATGCATGGAGCATGCAACTAGCTTACTTCATCTAATTCCCACTCAAAATTTTCTCTTTATATATATACTTTCTCTAAGCTCCTACCATCACAACAAGCTAGCTGGTCCTTCTCACTAAAGCGATCATATCTCTTAAAATCATAGGACAGAGAGAGAGAAAAAAAAAAGAGGAGAGAAAGAGGATGGAGATCACTAAAAGCAATAATGGTGGTTCGAGCCCATCTGCGGGAGAAGAGTTTAAGGGTATGATTAAGGGAGTGAGTAAGTTCTTCATGATGGTTGTTTTCCTTGGAACTATCATGCTTTGGATCATGATGCCAACACTTACCTATCGCAACAAGTGGCTTCCTTATATGCGTTTAAAGTTTGGAGCATCAACTTATTTTGGTTCCTCAGGTTTGTAAGATCAAATAATAAATGGATTTACTACACCAGCCATTAATCATTATTTTGCTCTCATTAACTCATACTTTTCTAGGATCCTCCGATGGTTATAAACATAAATGTTTGTGTTTAGTAATCTTTTCTTTTTAATTGTTTAAAACAAGTAATTTTTCTTAATATTCTTCTTTTTGCATTACAGGGACGACACTTTTCATGTATATGTTCCCAATGGTCGTGGTAGCTTGTTTAGGATGTGTCTATCTTCACTTCAAGAAACGAAAGAATCCACACCATATCGTTAGGTATAAAATTCGCCGATTCGGTGTCGACGGAACAATTGTATACCTTTCATCATTCTTCTGACAATTTGTTTCTCTGTATAATAAAGGGAGACGAATGGAGGAGTGTTGAGTGCACTGAGAAAGCCAATGTTAGTGAAGGGACCATTGGGGATAGTCTCAGCGACTGAGATCATGTTCTTGGCTATGTTTGTGGCTCTTCTTCTTTGGAGCTTTATCACTTACTTGCGCAATAACTTTGCCACTATCACTCCTCGATCAGCCGCCGCACATGGCGAATCTTTGTAAGCATTTCTTTCTTCTTTCGCTATCAACCATACAAAATATAATATATGGTTATGTTATGATTATATCTGATTCGTTTATTTTATGTATATCTGATTTTTTTTTATTATTATAGAAAATCTATGCCAAAACAAATGAATATAATTATACTGATTACTAAAATACTATTAGTCTATTATATCATGGTTAATTCATGGTTCATCACATGATAAATTTGCATAATAATTTTTTTTTTGCATAATAACTTTACTAAATCATTTTGATCAAATAAAGTTTTAATAGATCAAGAGAACTATATAGACAGTTTAGTATGTTTTCAAAAGTTGAGAAAATTTTGATGAATTAAAGGTGGCAAGCCAAGCTGGAGTCAGCGGCCTTAAGGATAGGGCTGATTGGAAACATATGTTTAGCATTTTTGTTCTTACCGGTGGCACGTGGGTCGTCTTTGCTACCGGCGGTGGGACTTACGTCGGAGTCAAGCATCAAATACCATATTTGGCTCGGCCATATGGTCCTAGCCATTTTCACCGTTCATGGTCTATGTTACGTCATCTATTGGGTCTCTATGCATGAAACCTCTCAGGTATATTTTTGGTTTATTTAAGTAGCAAAAAAACAAAAACCAGGTTAATATATGGATTCGATTTTGGCTCGGCCTAATATTTCAGTAATTGGGTCCCCGCCTCTAGATACGAAGACAAAGTCCAAACTAATATACCATGCCCGGTCAACGTCACTCCGAATAGAGCACCTTCCATACGAATGAAGTTCTTTTTATAATTATAATTAAATAGTACTTCTTCCGTTTTTATTTAAATGAAGTTTTGAAAAAAAAATTTAGTTTCAATATAGCTGACGTTTTACTGAAAACAATAAAAAAATAAGCGATAAAAAACTATATTTACCCATATTTACTTTACTTCAAATGATTTACAATACATGATCTCAATTAATAAAGAATGGTAGAAAATGAATTATACTAAGTGTTTTAATTTGTGTGAAATTTTTACGACGTCATTTAAAAGAAAACAGAGAGTATTATATTGCGGTCAAATGTTTAATATTGGGTCTTCACATGGGATGAATGTTAAGCAATTAATATTCGTTTGATTCAAAAACAAAAGAAAAATAATGAAGCTCGCATTTCAAGGTGGAAACTTTAGGATAAGTGTTCATCCTAAGAAAATCGTATACGACTTTTACGATCTGATTAATATAATTTAATGTCATTTTTATGTGCTTTTATAAACGCTGACAAAAAAAGTGTGTTTTATAAACCGAAAGAATCTCATTGAAGTAAATCCAGTGATTTCTTTTTGTCAACCTTGTACGTATTTCATTTCACTTTATACTTGGTAGTAAATAATAAAACTGCCGTTGAATTAATTAATGGCGCAGATGCTCATGTGGGATACAAAAGATATCTCGAATTTAGCGGGAGAGATATCACTAGTGGCCGGACTTCTGATGTGGGCCACCACATTTCCGGCGATAAGGAGGAGATTCTTTGAAGTCTTCTTCTACACTCACTATCTCTACATCGTCTTCATGCTTTTCTTCGTCCTCCACGTCGGCATAACATTTTCATTCATCGCTTTACCTGGCTTCTACATCTTCATGGTCGACCGTTTCCTTAGGTTTCTTCAGTCACGTGACAACATCCGTGTCCTCTCTGCTCGGATTCTCCCTTCCCACACAATCGAGCTCACTTTCTCCAAAAACCCTAGTGAGTTCTCAAAATTTTACAACTTCTTATAATTGTGATTGTGATTCAAATAGTTTATAAATAGCTATAATGTTCCTTTATTAAACAGGTTTGGTTTATAGTCCGACGAGCATATTGTTTGTGAACATACCGAGCATTTCGAAGTTGCAATGGCATCCATTTACGATTACTTCAAGCAGCAAACTCGAACCAGAGAAGCTAAGTGTTGTGATCAAGAGCGAAGGCAAATGGTCAACTAAGCTTTATCAGAGGCTTTCTTCTTCTGATGAGATCGACCACCTCGCTGTTTCTGTCGAGGGTCCTTACGGTCCTGCTTCCACTGATTTCTTAAGGTATACTATCTCAAAGACACAATAATAGTTTGATTGCTTGCGTCTCAAGAAACATTGATATATCAACTCAACGTTATTTTTGTTTTCTTGGGGGTGGTCTAGGCATGAAGGTCTGGTTATGGTGAGCGGAGGAAGCGGGATAACTCCATTTATCTCGGTCATCCGTGATATGATCGCAACAAGCCAAAACCAAAAATGCAAAATCCCCAAAATCACTCTGATTTGCGCTTTTAAGAAGTCTTCAGAAATCTCCATGCTTGATCTTGTCTTGCCATTATCCGGTCTCCAAACACAACTATCATCGGACATAAACATCAAAATCGAAGCCTTCATAACCCGAGAGAAAGAACCAAGAAGCGAAGCTCCCACGGAGAAAATCAAAACTCTATGGTTTAAACCAAGTCTTTCAGACCAGCCCATCTCATCAATCCTCGGACCAAACTCATGGCTATGGCTCGGCGGAATTATCTCATCCTCGTTCTTGATCTTCTTGATAATTATCGGTATCATCACTAGGTATTACATTTACCCGATCGACCACAACACCAACAAGATCTACTCACTGACTTCAAAAAACATCATATACATCTTAGTCATCTGTGTGAGCATCATGGCGACTTCAAGTGCAGCTATGTTTTGGAACAAGAAGAACAAGTACGGAAACATCGAAAATAAACAGGTTCAGAACGTCGACGTTCCGTCTCCAACGTCTTCTCCAACCTCATGTGGTAACAATTCCTTGAGAGAAATCGAAAGTTCCCCACAAGAATCGCTCCTACAGTGCACCAACCTGCATTATGGAGAAAGACCTAACCTAACGAGTAATATATACATTACCCTTTCTCCACATCTATACGTATCCGAGTATATATTTTGTTATTCTAATTAGGTGTTTGTTGGTGTCTATGAACAGAACTTCTACTTGACGTGGAAGGTTCGAGTGTGGGAGTTCTTGTGTGTGGTCCGAGGAAGATGAGACAAAATGTTGCGAAGATATGTTCCTCTGGTTTGGCTAAGAATCTCCATTTTGAATCTATCAGTTTCAGCTGGTGAGTGGTTAATTATCACGTAGAACACACTGTTTTTCATCTGTCGTGGAAGTTGCTTGGATTGCAAGTTAATAAGGGGTCCTGTGATCTGACCTATATCTTTCTGTGCTTGTTACATTTGACTTTTTCCAGTTCTTGTTTTTCTCCTTTAGGAATATTTAGTGTGAAAATCCCCCAAAGTTACCCTAAACCCTTGTGTTTCTAATCCTTACGCACGTTTCGTTATGTTACAATCTCGATCACGAATTGAGGCATGAAGCTTTTGTAAATTGTAAATGCTGAAAATAATAAAAATCCTTTTTGTCATATAAGATATGTATAGTTCTATCTCTCTTTCTTATTTCATTCAGACTCCTATAGATATTTTATTTCGTTGACCTGTTGTTAAAACAGTTATTTTGACTTCACGTATATGAAGTGAGATTTTTCCCAATGGTTAATTATACAAGGAATAAAATCGAAGGCAAAAGAAAAGTAGAATTATGGTATGATATAAAAATTATATATTTGTAACTAATAATTAGAATTTGATCGACACGCAAAGATTCGTGTACAAAGAGACATTGACACACATCCGCGTACGAAAAACACACTCCATATATAGGAGCTCGATGATTCAAGTTTCCATTCACTACAAAAAAAAGATGATCTAACATCATTTATTTTATATTTTTGAGTCACTTATAAATGATGTAAAAGAAATTTGTATCATTTATATAAATGACTCTGAAAGTGGTGATGCAAATAATTTACATCATTTTATTAATAATTGATGTTAAAAATTTGAATATTTGCATCAATTTTTAAGTGATGTTAAATACACATCAATTGTAAAAAATGATACTTAAACTTGCATCAGTTTTTTTAAAATGATGTTAGTGTTAACATCAATTATAATAATTGATTTCAATTATTTATTATTTATCAATTATTAAAATTTAAAAATATTAAAATTCGGAAATTATTTTAATGATTATATTTTTTATAATTTTAAATTTAGATACTATTAATTATTCTTATACGGTAAATAAATTTGTCAATAAATAAAATATAAAAATTAATTGCATTGACTATTTCTTATTCTTTTCCACTGAAAGTATAATTTGACGAGAAAAAAAAACTAAAGAAGCTTTACAGATAAATCAGTAAAATATATGAATTTAGAGAAAAAATAGTTAAAAAGAACTGATCATGATTTTCTTCTATCTAGATTCTTCTTTTTTCTTCTTGTTCTTTGAATTTTATTTCCATCCTCAATTTTCCATCATGGCGTGAAGCTTGTTGCTCCTACTTTTCCAAGTTATACCTCAGACAACATGAGGCAGTCCTGTACTCTTCATCTTCAGACCACGATTCTGCTTTCATGTACTCCAGACGACAATACTCCAGCATCGAACCCAATTGCTATTGAAACCTGACAAAACAATAGTACCAATCTTTAGGAAAAAGAGTTGCCACATAACTAAGATTTATTCTAGAGTTCAAATCTGTTTATAATACCTTCAAAATACCAAGAACCCTAGACACATCATGTCTCATCATCTTCTTCCTTAGATATTATCATCATTTTTTCTTTAAACACCTCATTGTCATCACAATTTGAAATCTCGACAATGTACAAAAACAAATATATATATAGAGAGAGAGACCGGAGACGTTAATTCAATTTAAGAAAGAAATGAATAATATTTGTTGAAAAATTTAAACTAACAAAAAGTTTAAAATTGAGAGAAGGAGAAGAACTCATGAATGAGGATCACGATAGAGAAGAAGATTTTTGATTGAGATAAACAGTTATAGAATAAATACTAATTGAATTAAAGAAAAACAGACCAAACCCAAAGAATATATCAGTAACTACTTCACGTAATTTTTGGATTGTGAAGTTTATAATAGTTTTTAAACGGATTGGTTTTAGTGGGTTGTTTTATTTGGTTTTGTGATTGTTACATCAGTTCTTGTAACTGAAATTATTTAACATAATTATATATGATATATAAAAAAATTATTAGGATCGGTTTTATTTAGTATCACCTTAATAAGTGATGTCAACAGCAAAATAAATACATCATTTATATAACTGATATAACTTTCTATAATAGTATCATTTTTTGTTAAAGTGATACAACTTACAACAAAAATATGTCATTTTACTGAATTGATGCCAAATAATTTAATAAAACATCACTTTCTTATAAATGATGCTAACTTTTATATATTTGTCTCATTTACAAATAAATGATATAAAATAGAATCATTTTATTTTGTGATATAAATTAAGTGATACAATTCACTTCTTTTTTTGTAGTGATTATTTGTTAATAAGGCCAAGGTATATAATAAGATCGCACTTATATATTTGACCTTTTGTTTCTTTGTGATCTTAAGTATCACATTTTTCCTCCTCTTTTTCGATGTATAAGATTTTACTTATGTATGTGTTCTGTGAAGTGCAATCTTACTGGGAAAATGTGACAGTAGTTAGGTATTGCGAATTTACGACCCACATCAACAGCCATGCATGTTTTGTTCGTCGGATGAATAACTCTCTTATTAATATTCTTTTTAATAAACTAATATAACAAGAAATCTGATAGTAAAATTTATCCTTATAATTTAATTTATTATTCTTATATTCAGTATATATATATATACTAGTTACCTCCCGTGCCAAGCACGGGTCAATTAATTTCACTATCATCCTATTTTTAACTAAAATTATATTTTTGTTTGCAGAAATCATAAAATTGTAAAGCTTATCAATATATCAGAATAAATTATTTATTTTTTTCACATATTTTCTAAACCTAAATAACACATCGGAATATAAAATTCATTGTATAAAGTTATAAATTTCATAGAACATGTTTAATCTATAAATGTATGTAAATCTATTAAATGAATATTTACCTGCTTTTCATATCTGAATTATATATCTGCAAAAAAATTATAGCTTGATTGGAAAAGTTAATAAACTTTAAATAATATATACATAAAATACTTAGTAAATAGAAATCAATAGCAAGCTGATTTTTTCTATTTCCCTTTCAATTTTTTTATCATGTTTTACCACAAAAGATTTTTCAAAAAGGTTGAATTTCATTGCCTTGCTATATACAAGAGTTTCATCTATTTAAACAGTTTGGATATCATAATTATAAATGAAAATGTGTTTACCTTTTTCCAGAAGAATATAGTTTTTAATATTAAGAATAACTTCATGTCTCTGATAATAGTACTTTACGAAACAAAACCCAGATTTTCCATTATGCTGTGAACAATAAAGTTATAAAATAGAAGTATAATCTGAGAAAACCTTCAACTTGACTTATGCAGAAGGAATGATATAGAGTTATTTTCAGAATAAGAGAAGAAGCTGTTAGAATAAAGATCTTTGCTATACTCAAAAAAATAAAACGACAAAGAAAATGGAACGATAGAGAAGAAGAGGAGAGTATAATTACAGAAAATTAAATGCTGAGACTCAAAAGAACTCGTTACGTGGTAACAACGACTCCTCTGCAAAAAAAAACTAAAAGAATTCAAAATTGCATAACGAATAAATGCTGAGACTCAAAAAATTATTACTTACTTACTCATTTGCTAAACAACTATAGGAACTTGTCTGCACCACCAATGTATACCAGCGAATTTCCAGAAGCCATCTATAACTTCGCTTCTTCCGCAGCTTCAAAAACTTTTTAAGATAAGAAAAATCAAAAGCCTTTCTTACAAAAAGATAATTATAGGAAAGACACAGGCATAGGTTGTGGAAGAAAGTAAACTGTTTGAAAAAAATTTGTAAACAAATTTGTTATCTGAGTGATTCTAGTGTCGTTTAAAGTTGTTTTAGTGTAGGGAGTTGAGATCGTGTTTTAGTGGCTGAGACAATTAAACTGTTTTTGCTTTTCATTTTACGTGGAAAATATTTTAATTGTTTTTATTTTTTATTTTGTAAACTTTTGCCAAATGTCAAATTTTTATTCGCTAGGCGACTTGCGCTTTAGTATATAAGGGATAGTTTAATAGTGGATCAAATAGAATTAAGTACCATTGTTTTTAACATATAATTTAAATTTAACAAAAAATGTAGTTTATTAAAAAGTAAGAAGTAAACGTCGGAATCCAATATAACAACGTTCCCAATATGAAACCAGGAAAAAATGACACTTGCCATTTAGGATTTTCAACCCTTTTCTCTCTCTCTCTATTGGTTCGCCTAAAGTTTCCAGGAAGTTCGGCATATGCGCTAATCTCTATTTGGACCCAACCCAAGACAAGCAAGTAAGTGTTGTTGAGCAGTTGGAGGCCGAACTAGCGTGCATACTATCTCCTTCCGGAGGGGACCTTCCACTAGTCTACCACACGCTAGAGTCAAATTAACCCATTTCATAAAAGGAAATGTAATTTAAATAAATTAAGTATAAAATAATTAAATTTGCGTTATATAGGCATAGATATGGGTTTCGTTTTGTTATCCATTGGTCATTGCAAACTCCATATATATCGCTTTGTGTCTTTCTTTCTGGAATTCTCATCTCTTGTAATATGGGATTAGGAGAAATGAGTAAGGAAGTGACTATGAAGGTGATTAAGCTCTTAATGATGGCGATTCTGATGGGGACTATCGTGATTTGGATCATGATGCCGACTTCTACTTACAGGAAGATCTGGTTAACATCCATGCGTGCCAAGCTCGGCAAAACGACTAATTTCGGGAAACCAGGTAATTGATGTTAGATCTAATTATCTAGTTTCCAATTAGTTTATACAAATATATATATATGAAATATGTATTTTTTGGTAAAAAATATCAAAATATGTATATAATTGGGTTTTCTTTAATTAGGAGTGAACCTTTTAGTTTACATGTTCCCAATGATTCTATTGCCTTCTCTGGGATGTATCTACCTTCACTTGAAGAAACAAACTAGTGTTGACCAATTTCGTAGGTAAATTTAAATACTTATAACTATCAACTGATTATTTTCTAGTTAAAGGCTTTTAAATTATATCAATGTTATATTCTTACTTTTCTGTATATTAAAAGTGGGGTGGAGAGGAAGAAGAGAGAGAAGTGTAGTGCATTAAGAAGACCAATGTTAGTGAAGGGACCATTAGGAATAGTGACAGTGACCGAGCTTATGTTCTTGACGATGTTCATGGCTCTTCTTCTTTGGAGCTTAACCAATTACTTTTACTTTACTTTTGTCACCGTCACGCCTCAATCAGCAGCAATCCACGGAGATAAACTGTAAGATGTATAAATGGATTTTTTATTTTTTTGCAATTAACGCAACAATTTTGAACAAATCATTAAACGATACATACATAATATAGTTCATAAAAAATATAGTTCATAGTTGATCATGTTGATTCAGTCACCACTTTTGCTTTTTAGCTAATTGAGTGAATATGTTCAGGAATGTTTTTCTCATAATACTGTGATATGGAGAAAATAAGTACAAAATTTCTAAAATGTAAATGGAACTGTATTTGTCGGTCTTAAAATTAGAGTGTAAACATTAGTCAAATTTGCACTATGAAGCTCAAATAAATAAATAATATAATATAATTGACTGACCCCTAATTCTCTGAATCACTCATATCATATCTTCAATAGTTTGGCCTTTTTATAAACATTATTATGAGACACAAAATCGACATTGACGTGTAGTATTTGCTAACAAGCTATCTGACAAAAGTTAAAAAGTTTGTTTTTCTTCCCAATGTGTTTGTTTATGACAAAAAAAAAAACTGAAAAAGATGGGAAGCAAGACTGGATTCAGTAGCAGTACGGTTAGGTCTAGCCGGGAACATATGCTTGGCGTTCTTGTTCTATCCAGTGTCTCGTGGCTCGTCGTTGCTAGCTGCAGTTGGGCTAACGTCAGAGTCAAGCATCAAGTACCATATATGGGTCGGCCACTTGGTCATGATCTTAATCACTAGCCATGGCGTTTGTTACGTTGTCTATTGGATATCCACAAATCAAGTCTATCAGGTTAGTCTATGAGATCCTATATAATTTTTGGGATTTAAAAGGTTTACATCATTTTTCATTACTTTATTTATAGTGGATTGTCCCTAATTGTTGGCGTGAATAGATGTTGGAGTGGGATAGGACGTCTATCTCGAATTTAGCCGGAGAGATAGCTTTGGTGGCCGGACTTGTAATGTGGACCACCACATTTCCCGCAATAAGAAAGAGATTCTTCGAAGCCTTCTACTACACTCACCACCTCTACATCGTCTTCATGCTCTTCTTTGTCTTCCACGTTGGCATCTCTCACTCGTTGATCTCTTTACCCGGTTTCTACATCTTCGTCGTCGATCGTTTCTTGAGATTTCTTCAGTCGCGCAACAATGTCAAGCTAGTCTCTGCTCGTGTCCTTCCTTGTGATACGGTCGAGCTCAATTTCTCCAAAAACCCTAGTGAGTTTTAACAATCATCTTCTTCAATTGATTATCCATTCAAGAACCATATGCTTATTAATATTAATTACAGTGCTGATGTATAGCCCGACGAGTATATTGTTCGTGAAAATACCGAGTATTTCCAAGCTTCAGTGGCATCCATTTACGATAACTTCTAGTAGTAAACTCGAACCAGAGAAGCTAAGTGTTATGATAAAGGGCCAAGGCAAATGGTCCACTAAGCTTTACCAGATGCTTTCTTCTTCTGATCAGATCGACCGCCTCACTGTTTCCATTGAAGGACCATACGGCCCTACTTCCACTGACTTCTTACGGTAATTACAAACGAAATCTCACACAGATAAGTTCAACATTAGGTTTGTTTGCATGACAAGTAACAATGATTTTTTTTTTTCATTTAGACATGACTCTCTAGTTATGGTGAGTGGAGGTAGTGGGATTACACCGTTCATATCCATAATCCGAGACCTAATCTACTTAAGCTCAACTAGCACTTGTCAAATCCCCAAAATGACGCTAATCTGCGCGTTTAAGCACTCCTCTGACCTCTCCATGCTTGACCTAATCTTACCCATCTCCAGTGACATCTCCTCGTTTTTAGATATACAGATCAAAGCCTTCGTCACCCGAGAGACAGAATCAACTCACAACAAGAACATCATCAAACCTCTCTGTTTCAAACCATATGTCTCAGACCAACCCATCTCACCTATACTTGGACCCAACTCATGGCTCTGTCTCGCCACCATCCTCTCTTCTTCATTCATGATCTTTATTATCATCATCGGAATTATCACGAGATATCACATTTACCCAATTGATCAAGGCTTGAATAAGTACACATCGGCTTATAAATCTATCATCTACCTTCTAGCAATCTCCGTTAGCGTGGTGGCTACGTCTTCAATCGCTGTGTTTTCTAACAAAAAGCAGTACTGTACAAAAAATGACCAAGTCGTCGAAGGTTTGTCTCCGTTGGTGACGGAAAGCTCTCCACAACAGTTGCTGTCGGAATCCACCAGCATTCATTACGGAGAAAGGCCTAATCTTAACAGTAAGTTTACTTAAGATTTTTATTATATAGCATTTTTATACATGTATTTTAAGTTTTCTAAGTTGTCACTCAGTTAATTGTGTGAAAGCAGAGCTTCTACTAGGTTTAAAAGGTTTGAGCGTGGGAGTTTTTGTGTGTGGTCCGAGGAAGATGAGGCAAGAGGTTGCAAAGATATGTTCTTTTCGTTCGCCTGAGAATCTTCAGTTTGAATCTATTAGCTTCAGCTGGTGAATGATTTTAATTCATATTGATATTATGTAACAGTTGTTTTGCTTGCAAAAATAAGTAAGAGTGGTTTAGATAGTACTAGATACTTATTGAGGATATGCACATCAACTTTCACCTGATAACAAATATGTCACGGTCACCTTAGGATTTAAAGTCTTTTTTTAACGAAAAAAAAATCATTATAACCTGAGGATTTACAGTTTAACTGATTTGTAATGGCATAATTTCATTATTTTTTTGTCATCCGGAAAATTCATTGGTCGGAAAAAAATATTCCACAGAACATTAACAAAGCCACGAATATGGGTGTAAATTCGGGGCTGGTCCGGCCCGGTCCGGCCCAAACCCGCTAAGCCTAGTAATATTTGAGTCCGGTTCGGCCTGGTCCGGAAATATTTTAGGCCTAGAATTTGAAGTCCAACCTGGCCCTTATAGGCTATAGGACTTTTCGGGTTTTTTGGACTTTTTGGATTTTTGAAAAATAATTTTTCATTATCACTTCCATTGTTTTAATACATGTAGATTTTCATTAAAAATAGTTTTATTTTTTTGTTTTAAAATATAAAGTGAATTTGAACTTTTCTTTTTTATCGTTTACTTTTTCGTATTCTTTAAAAATATATTATAACCAAACTAAATTTAATAAAATTTAAATAATCAAATATAAATTAAAACTAAATATATAAGAGATTCAAAATTTATGATAAACTTGATCAAACGTTTCATTGGATTTTGAAAAATAAAACATATTGTACATAAAAGAAGAACGTATATTTGCAAAATTTAAAATGTGACATTTGTAATGATCAAACAGTAAAGTGAACTAACAAGTTTTATATTTGCTTTATTAGAATTTAGATAAAAAAATATTAAAATAATATGTCAATACTAATAATGGTATTGATTGCAAGAATGATAATATTTAGGTTAAAGTATTAAATTTCAAGTTTTCGGGCCGAGTTTATCTCAAACGGACTTAGGCCCAAAATATCTAAAGTCCAAATAGACTTAGACCGAAAGGCCAAATGGACTTAGCCCGAAAGATCCGATTTTTTGGGGACTTATAAAACTAAACTCAAACCCGATAATTTTTAGGGCTGAGCGGGCTCGGACTGCGTGTTTCAACTGTAATTGACATGTCTAGCCACGAAAGCCCATATAACGGGAAAAGATTCAACAAGTGTTCATCTCAAAACACTTGCCCAGCTGATAAACGGAGAGGAGATGAATGGTGTAATCCCACTGAATAGTATTGACATGGCATTCATGTTGTAAGCTCCCCAAGTCGATAAAATACATTTCAGTTCAGCATATATAGTAATAGTGCATTGCAATCCCATATAAAATAACAAATTAAGATATTCTGTCTCATTTAGTATTTTAGAATTATAATAAATAAAGAGTCAACCAGAGTGAGAAATGGTTTTCTAAAGTGTTAGGTTGGCAAGCCATCTAAATATCTAATGTTCACTATTATACACCAACCTTTATGTTCCATTTACTACAAAGTGCAAACCACTGTTCTTACAAAGAATTCTTCTACAATAATTTATTAGGGACTACAAAAACATTAACCGAGCTCGATTATGCACATTAATGTTTTTGGAAAGTTGTTGTGAATATATATATATATATGCTTAGGGAAAATTAATCAAATTAAACTTAAGAAATCCTTAACACCCAAATTGCATGTTCCATGCATGTTTCGTAATATATATATACACATATATATATCTTATTATCCTTCTGGCACTTTATCTAAATCATCAAAACAAGGTAAAATGACACAATGATATATCAGTATATGAAGCAGTTAAATGATGTTGAAACAAGACTAAAATAAAAAGAAACAATACGACCAGTTACAGTCTTGGAGAGTAACAAAAGTCAGCACAACCCTTTTGTGTTTTTGACTTTCATCCTATTCAATGACATTTCTTAGTACTTAATATTCTTCTGCCATGTCCCATTTTAACTTTCAGTCTTTGGTTAATATTTGAGTATTTTCATTAGTAAATAAAATCCAAGATAAAGAAGCATTAAAAGGAGAAACCAAGAAGTCAAAATAGTGACACAAGAAGTGTTTCTAATTGGCTTAATGAGGGGAGAAACTCAGAGAAGTGTTTTCCTAAAGTAAATACTAGTCTAGGTCTCGAGCTGCTTACCAAATCCTCAAACAGATAACCCAAAACGAGGAATTATGTTAAAAGTAAAAGCTCTCTTCTGGACCAAATGTATACGTGTGAGTTCTCTCACATCTAGCTAACTTACAAATTTTATTTTTATCATGTAGTATAATATAAAATGTACCAACTTTTTTTTTGAAACAAACTAAAATATACATAAAATATTTTTCGTAGATTAATCGATAAAACCCGTCAAACCAGTAACCAAATCCAGCTAGAAAAAAACGTCAAAGCAGTAGACCAAATCCAGATAGAAAAAAAATTAACTAGATCAGAATAAATTTATTCAAATATTAGCATTTCTTCAGATTAAAATTCCTTCGATTTTGTAAAACAAACCAAATATTCTCAAAGTGAGACAACTAAATAAACGAAACCAAAAAGTGAAAATATCATTTGCTGTGTACCTATAAAAGATATCAGATCTTAAAACCTATCTCAGCAGCAAACCAAACATGTGTTAACGTTTAGCCCTGAACTTCTACATTTTTAAAAAAAGTAGACGATTTTTTCCTCTTTTTCCCTACCATCTTTTTGTGCCTTATGTTCTCAACTAATCCCATTTAATTCACCACACAGCTACATTAGACATACGATCTATAAATGGTCATTAAATGAAACTATTCCTTTCGCTGCAAAATTAGGTACTAGCAAAGCATAAAACACACCACTTTACCACTTCTTGATATCCAAAACTGAAAAAACCTCTCATTATTATACACATAAATAGCTATAACTCAACGAGAACCGCGATATCATAATGAGTGTTTGAGTCTGATAGTTACGAGTGACAAGATTGTAAATAAGTGAGAGAAGCTCCTTTCCTCCCTATAAATTTCCCCGGAAAGTTCATTCATCCCCATCCTAACTTCATCTTTTCACTTCTCTTCTCAATCACCCCATTCATATTTCCCCATATTAGTCAAAGAGCTATATGGAAATCTCCAATGTGATGCTTCTTGTAGCGATCGTTGCAGCGTATTGGTTATGGTTCAAGAGGATCTCACGGTGGCTAAAGGGTCCACGTGTGTGGCCTGTATTGGGCAGTCTCCCTGGTCTGATAGAGCAGCGTGACAGGATGCATGAATGGATCACAGAGAACCTCCGTGCGTGCGGCGGTACTTACCAGACTTGTATCTGTGCAATGCCTTTCTTGGCAAAGAAGCAAGGTCTCGTGACTGTCACGTGTGACCCGAGGAATCTTGAACACATGCTCAAGACCCGGTTTGATAATTATCCTAAGGGTCCAACGTGGCAATCCGTCTTCCACGACCTTCTCGGTCAAGGTATTTTCAACTCTGACGGAGACACTTGGCTATTCCAACGCAAAACCGCTGCTCTTGAATTCACAACAAGGTAACCTAATACATCAAATTAACCGCTCGGTTTAGTAATAATTTCCTCATAGCCATCATGCATTTATATTGACTATTGAGCAAATCATATTCCTTCAGTTACTTTCTTGATATATTAGTCAATTCTTTTGATATATTTCTCTCCGGCTCACCACCAGGAAAAACATTTGAACTAATCCCTCAGCCTCAGGGTTACTTTCACGGTTTTAATATACATATCATCAAATCAAATGGAACCTTTAATTAGTTTATCTTCGGTTTAGTAATGTAATAATACTCGGTTTGGTAATGTAAACTTATCATGCAGAACGTTGCGGCAAGCCATGGGAAGGTGGGTAAACCGAGGAATTAAGCTCCGGTTCTGTCCAATTCTTGAATCAGCTCAAGCCAAAGCCGAGCCGATTGATCTGCAGGACTTGATACTCCGGCTCACATTTGATAACATTTGCGGGTTGGCGTTCGGTAAGGACACAAAAACCTGCGCGCCGGGGCTGCCCGAGAACAGTTTTGCGACGGCATTCGACCGAGCCACCGAAGCATCGCTCCAAAGGTTTATTTTGCCGGAGTTTATGTGGAAGCTGAAGAAATGGCTTGGACTGGGCCTAGAAGTCAGTTTGAGCCGAAGCTTGGAAGAAATGGATGGATATTTAGCCAAGGTCATTAATACACGTAAGCAGGAGCTGATGAGTCAGCAAGAGAGTGGACACGACGATCTCCTCTCGCGTTTCATGATGAAGAAGAAAGAAGCGTACAGCGACACTTTCCTCCAACACGTGGTGCTTAACTTCATCCTAGCTGGACGTGACACGTCATCAGTTGCGCTGAGCTGGTTCTTCTGGCTCATCACGATGCATCCGACCGTCGAGGAACAAATCGTCCGCGAGATCTGCTCCGTTCTGATCGAGACACGTGGCATTGAGAACGCCGCGTCATGGACTCAGGAGCCTTTAAATTTTGACGAGATCGACCGATTGGTTTACCTGAAGGCGGCGCTCTCTGAGACGCTCAGGCTTTACCCTTCGGTGCCGGAAGACTCGAAGCACGTGGAGAACGACGACGTTTTACCTGACGGGACTTTCGTGCCGGCGGGATCTTCGGTGAGTTACTCGATATACGCGGCGGGGAGGATGAAGTCGACTTGGGGAGAAGATTGTCTCGAGTTTATCCCGGAGAGATGGATCTCCCCCATCGACGGCAAATTCATAAACCACGACCAGTATAGATTCGTGGCATTCAATGCAGGACCAAGGATCTGCCTCGGAAAAGATCTTGCCTATCTTCAGATGAAGAGCATCGCGGCCGCGGTGCTTCTACGTCACCGGATCACGGTGGTTCCGGGACACAGAGTGGAGCAGAAGATGTCTTTGACTCTTTTTATGAAGAACGGGCTTCTGGTTAATCTGCATAAGAGGGATCTCGAAGGAACCATAAAGAGTCTAGTGGTGGCGAAGGGTGACGGTGTCATCGACGGCAAATGTGACGGCGTCGCCGTTTGATGGATGATGGTAAGCAATGGAAGTTACGTTGGCTTAGAGCCGACAACGTCTCTGATTTATAAACACATTTTTTATTCCAAAGAAGAAAAAAAAACATGTTGGACAGAAATACGATTAATGGTTTTAAATTTGTTCAACATGAAACTGTAAGCATATACACTTCAATAGTAACTTTTTTTTTTTTTTCAATAGTAACTTTCTGGCTTTGTTTTGTTTCTGTAAACTTGAAATTTTATTTCATATATGAATGTATTGTATTCTCTATAATCTTTCCAACTAGCTCTCTCGTAACGAGAGTCTCGTTTCTTCATTTCATAACAAACAAAAACAAGGCTCTGAATATTGGTTTTATAAGGTTTGCATGCATGCATATTTGGAGCAACTTTTAAAAAACTTTTTTTTGGCGTCCAATTAGAGATCAGTTTTTAACATTACATGGGAAAAGTTACCATATACTATATGGCCAGTCACTTGTATATTAATATTATCCAATTTTTTTTTGCTAAAAGTAGTATCCACATTCCAAATTCATCAAGAAAAAAAATGATCATAAACAAACTACAATGGGAAACGACTGAGCCACAATCTTTACCGGACTTTGTTTGTTTTTCTTTCATATTTGAAAGGGAATATATTTTAGAGTATGCTACTAATTAATATATCATTCAAAAAGATGAGGGGAAAATACTAAAATCATTAAATGTAATTCATTATCCAATGCATGTTCAACGAAAGTTTTTCCTCCAACAATCCATTAAAAAGTAGAAAGCCGTAACTAGCTGGATTTATCACTCCTTTGTCTTCTTGATAGACTCAACCTTACCGTCGTTGCCTCCAAGCAAAAGATACTTATCTTTCCTTGTAAGTTCAGTGCACTCGAACCCCAATACTCCACCAATCACCTTCTGAACGTAATTAGCCACCTCGATTGGAGTTTTACCGCCGCCGTTTACCGTCATTTCTTCAGGCAAACGGTCCAAGAAAGTGGCCTCGTAGCTAGGTCTTGGGTTCATGAAGAAGAAGTAAGGATCCCAGAATTTTACACCTCTGACTGTCGTTCCATTGAACATCCCTTGCTTACAGTTCATGGCCACAGGTACGATCCGGTCGCTTAGCTCTGCAAATAGAGCACTGAATCGCAGCAGATACGGTTCTCTACAAGTCGTACCTTCAGGGCAGATCACCAAATCACCTGTCGCAAATATAGTAAAACACTTATAGAGATGCTCTCTTTTCTACTTTTATATAGACGAAAGTTATCTTATTCTACGCATGAATATAATTAAATATTCAGACTAGACCAAATGTGATAAAAATGAGACCAGTTATGTGTCCAAAAAGTGAGAGATACTCTGTTTCTGATATT
Source organism: Brassica napus (assembly GCF_020379485.1). Lineage (NCBI taxonomy): Eukaryota > Viridiplantae > Streptophyta > Magnoliopsida > Brassicales > Brassicaceae > Brassica > Brassica napus. The sequence continues at coordinate 44,901,026 of NC_063442.1, forward strand.
TATGAAGTAGTTGTTATATTATCTTTTTCAAACCAATTTTCTAGTAAAGATTTAGAGTCACTCTGCTTATAGTAAGAAGGACTGCTGCTACAAATACCTTTCTCTAGGAGTTTTCTCATGCGGGCAGCATCGGCGGCACGGTCTCGGGTGAGAGCGACGGCAGGGATGGGTGAGAGCATCCGGGAGAGGCGAGAGACACTATAAGTGACGCATGAGATCTTACGGCCGAGAGCAATGGCGATGATGATGGGGTCAAGAGCGGTACGGTGGTTAAGGACGTAGAGGTTTCCGGGAGTGCCGGGGGAAGGAGGAGGGGGACGGTGGCCGCGGATAGTGAGGTGAATACCGAGGATCTCGTAAGTGTAACGAACGAAGCGTTCAGGTAGAGGAAGGTTGAAGTAGACGCGGAAGATGGAAAGCATGAAGCCGAAAGGAAGCCAAAGGTAAATGATTAAGGCGTTTAAAGGCGTCGGACGTTGGACTAGACGGCCGTCGTGGAAGATTATGCGGTTCTTGAGACGCTCTATGGGGACTGTTGTGGCTGATTTGGTCTCATGCACCATGTAACCTTCCTGTTGCAGTTAAAATAAGCAACTCGTTACCAATCATTTAAAAGATTCAAAAAAAAAAAAAAAAAAGATTCAAAAGTTTCACTATATTATAGTAAGAAATATTGTAAAATACTGAAAGTCTCAGGGTATATGAGAAAAATTAAAGAAATGTTGACATATGGGAACGGTCATTAAATTGGACCATCCAACTTATGTGGGGGATGGTAGTTGGTGATAGGTTTAAAGCATTTATGAAAACTACTACTTCTATTATATTCTATCTACCTACTTATTTTAAGTTGAATTTTATTACATTCATTTATTGAATTCATACATATGATTACAAGTTTTTTTCTGTATGCTAAATCATGTTTCAGAAACATTAGAAGAATACTTAATCTAATTGTTTACATGCATGTGTTTATTAGAGACATAAACATGCAAAGTAAGTAAATCATTTGGACGTAAATGGATCATGTGAAGGCTGTTAATGTTAAAAAAAAGGGGTGGATGGACAAATTATTGTATTATCCCACTAGCTAAATGGATCATGTGAACCCTTAACGCGGCATTAATATAGGTCCTACTGCATTTATTTAAAGTACTTAGATTCTTTGATTACGAAAGGTTTTTGAAGAATCAGACACTCAACTTAATTAATTAGGCCACCTAAATCGAGTGCTCAAACGATTCAAGAAACTTAAAACAAGCTTGGAAAAGGAGATAATACGCACCTTGCAAATGGACATGAAGTCGTGATCGGAGGTGCGGTCACCAAGGCCAAGATCCGGTGATTCGTCACCAAACTCCTTTAAGATGGCTAATCTTTTCAAATCGCCAACAAGAACACCTGGCTTCTTGACAAACCCAGTGGCTCTCATCGTTTTAGGGTTCACTTCGATCTCTGTTCCCAAAACTTTGTCTCCTCCCAAGTAATCCTTGACGAAAGGCTCAACCATCACTATGGGATTAGCAGTGACCACCACTTTCCTCTTGCATTTATCAAACACCTCGAAACTGTCCTTCCTCACATCCGCCGCGTAGAACCGTGGAAGAACGGCGCGGGAGACGAGCTCGATGTCGCGGATTTTGATGCCGGCGAAGGAGATGTAGATGAGGATTTGGATCCCGATAGCCTCGGAGACGAAGAGGTAAGCGACGATGACGATCGGGAGAGATAGAAGGAGGATCAGTCCACGGAAGAGACTACCTGCTTCTATGGCGACGAGCATGAAATAAGGGAATGAGCTTCTCGAGAGGAGCAGAGTCCCGTCGAGATCTGCAGCGATCGAATCATACTCTCCGCTTTTACACTCGCTTATCGGAGGAAAGCTTGTGCTCTTCTTCTTCGCCGGAGACATTTTCTTTCTCTCTTGGATCTTTTTTTTTTGTTGATTTGGGAAAGAAAGAGAGGGAAGGGGTCTCTGTTTTAAATGCGCTCATTCAAGTGGTTAACCGCTCAACTATTAGTTATCACTCCAATCAATAATGACCTCTTTACGATTTTATCCTTTAACTATCCTTTTCTAGCAATTATAACCCTGATTCTTTCACTTTGTCCCCATTATTAGATTTAAAATTACACATCGCAATAATAAAGATATACTATTAGATTTACTACGACTATGAATAACAGTTCAATATCCCTTATATATTAATTGAGAAACATTTGAAAAGATGTAACCTCAATTTTGTATTAATTAAAAGAGGCCCCAATGCATAGGTGGCACTCAATTAGGTAGTCAATTACATTCAATTGAAAAATAAGTAGGTCCACATTCGATTTTTATATGTTGTTAGATATATAAGTTGGTCAAACTATATGATATAATGATATAATATGATATTTTCTTTCCTTAAATAAAACCTACGGAATTACCATAAATGACTAAAATATATATGACAATAAATGAGTTTAATAATAAAGATTTGATAACAATGTATATCTCCTCCATCATTTTTTGTTTAATTTTATATTATTAAAATAAATTAAACAATCAAATTAGCTATAAAAATAAAATTTAGATTTTTTCGTATATGTTATATTTTGAATTTTTAAAAACGACAATAAATGACTAAAACTATTAAAATTATTATGTTAAAAATTAATGATCAATGGTTTAACATTTTTATTATAAGAAGATACACATGATTTTAAAACCATATGAGTAAAAAATATCATTTAATAATAAAACATATATATTTATATATATATATATATATTATACTATATACCATAAGATTACATAAATATTTTAATATTAAAACTTTCAATGAATTTTCAAAAATATTTATAAATTATAAACTTATTAAAGATTTCACATTGAAAATTTTGTTATCGATGATTTAAATATTCAGTTATAAAATGATATGAATGATCATAGAACTGTATGATTATAAATTCTCATTTAATAAATGACTATATAAAATATACTATTCTTAGAAAAATAGGTTGGTCCATCTTGACTTACATTATATTTTTTATTAAACTAACTATCGAATTGATAAATAATCTACCAAATTTTTTTTTGCACTTTCCTTAATTAGAAGCTACGAAATTACCTAATATGATTAACGTATATATGAAAATTAATTATTATGAATAATAAATATTTGATAACAATTTTGGTATCTTAGTTCTTTTTTTTAATTTTATATTATTGAAAGATATTAAAAAATCACATTAAATATATAATAAAAACATTTATATTTTTTCTTATATGTTATATTTGAATTTTTCAAAACGTCTATATATTATTAGAAATTTGAATATTCCCACTCTGAAAATTTTGTGATCAATAGATTATTTTTTTGTTATAATAAGTTACAAATGATCATAAAATATAACGCATATGAATTTTTATTTAATAAATATTCAAACTAAATAATATATATATATAAACACTAATGATTTAAAGCAACAAGATTGGCTGATCAATTTTGTTGTCCAGTTGAAATCTTTCAAAAGTATGTGAAAGACTAAAGTCAAAGTAAATATGGATTTAGAATAATAGTTATATTTTACTAACCAAATACCGAAAAAACCGAACCGAACCGAAACCAACCCGATATCCGGGTTGAACACCCATAATCCAAATGAAGCCAAACTATTGTTTCATTCTCCAAAATATAATAAAAATAATAACTTAATCCCGCGCAAGGCGCGGGTCTTATCCTAGTGTAATTAGTATAGAGGCTATTACATTAGTATTTAAATATCATGAAAATTGGGTTTTAATATTCTTAATGGTGGATCAATTTATAACTATACTTTAATTCAGGCGGTTTAGGACCAAAAAGAGGGATTTATTATTTATTGATCGACACGAAAGAAATTATTAGCTTAGTAGCTCACCTAAATAGACGGGCCGTATAATTAGTTGAGTTGAGTGATTTATTAAAATAGTAGTTGGCTATACGTTTGTGTACATATTGCTTACCAATGACTTTATGCGTATACATGCTATAACTGTTTTGAATGATGCTTTAGCTTACAGTTGTGCATCCAGCTAGATATACAGATAAAACTGAAATGCTTTAATTTTTTGGGGCTATATAGCAAACTTAGTTTTAAACAAGTCAATATACTATTTTCTTGAGTATGTCGTCGACTAACCATATTTTTACTTTTTAGTGAGCTTTGAGTCTTCTTCTTATTTTTCATAAAATATTATAATAAGAACTTTCTTGTACATGGTCAATGATATATTAGTAATAATAAGGTAGATGGTTGGCGGTTGGAACACCTTTGAGCCAGCATCCGACCACGTGAATCTTACAAAGAAAAGATAGACTTGTGTCTGCTGGAGAAATATTACTGAAAAAAAATCGAACTCGACGAGATAATAAAGTGTAGACTAGAATAGCTTTGGATTGGGTAATCCACTCGACGAGATTGTTTTGACCTCTTGAAGAAATAATAAAATTGAAAATGTTGTCTCCGAGCTTTGGTTGGCCATCCATCGGAACAACACAAAATGAGTCTCTTTTGACTTGCTACTTTCTTGAGAAAAACATATAAGTATCTTGTAAGATTAAATAGTATTTTGTAATGCTTCCTTAATCCTGATGGATCAGACCAAATTTGTAGTATTCTTGTCAAAATGTATTCTGTGTTACCAAATAGCTATATAAAAGGGCCATACTACGTTAAATTAATGAGCCCAACAAAAGAAGTCTAATATGTAAATGGTCTTAACGTATGTGGGCTAAATTAAAACCAAAACTAAAGCTAAACAATGATGAGAAAACCGGATCATCCACAAAAAAAAGGAAGAAACAGAGGAACCCAGACAAATTCATTAAACAAACAAACATCACCACATGCCAAATATTCTGAAGGCTCCGATACAAACAAAGAACAAAGGTGAACATCAATAAATAAAATAAAATAAAGACAAAGGAAAACATAGAGAAGGAAATCATGATCTGGTCTTGAAAGGAATGGCTCGGATGACAAGCTGGTGGTAAAGAGCCGCAAGAGCTGCTCCGATGAATGGACCCACCCAGAATATCCACTGCCAAAGCAAGCAACACCCAAACATCAATATAAAACAAATAATAAGAAGAAATCATCCAACACCCAAACATCAATAAAACAAATAATAATAAGAAGAAATAATCCCAAAGTTGTATGTATAATAGGGACTCACGTGGTCATCCCAGGCGTGGTCCTTGTTGTAGATGATTGCAGCTCCTAGACTCCGAGCTGGGTTAATTCCGGTTCCGGTGATCGGAATCGTCGCCAAGTGAACCAAAAACACAGCGAATCCGATCGGGAGTGGAGCCAAAATCTGCAAATTCCACCTTAGAGTTAATACACAAACATTCAAAACAAAGAGGTTGTTGGTCTCGAAATTTACCGGAACGTGAGAGTCACGCGCGCTTCTCTTGGCGTCGGTAGCGGAGAAGACGGTGTAGACTAGGACGAAAGTTCCGATAATCTCAGCTCCAAGTCCGGATCCTTTGGTGTAGCCGGGAGCGACGGTGTTGGCTCCGCCGCCGAGGGTTTGGTAGGGGGAAGGCTGGAAGCCTTTGACAACGCCGGCGCCGCAGATGGCTCCGAGGCATTGCATGACGATGTAGAAGACAGCTCTGGTCAGTGAAAGTTTCCGAGCTAAGAACAGACCGAATGTCACCGCTGGGTTTATGTGTCCACCAGAGATGCCGGCAGTGCAGTAGACAAGGGCAAAGATCATGCCACCGAAAGCCCAAGCAATGCCTTGGATTCCAACAGAGGCACACATGTTTGGTGCTCTCTTCACTCCCATTACAGTCAATACTGTTATGTAAAGGAAGAGGAAGGTAGCTATGAACTCGGCGATCCCTGCTCTCCAGAAAGACCACGAGCTCAGCTCGCCTGGCTCGAACAGCGGCGCAGGTGGTGGCTCCTTGTAGTCCTTGTCGCTTTGAGCCGATGTCCCGATGGGTTGTCTTTCCGGGAACTTGTTCGCTCCCACTCTCACATCCTCTTCTTTCCCTTCCATTTTTCTTTTTTTTCTCTCTCTAGAAGAACGTTAAAGTTCTGAGCTTTCCCTTCTGCAATGGATAGTGAGTGGTGTCTTATAGAGGAGAGAGAGTCTCTCTAACGTCTCTCTAGCTTTTGTTTTTAAAAATGAAAATAATAGGTGGAGGGAATCATCCGTGGATAACGATGACCTTCTTTTTAGTATTATTTTTCAGTTTACGCTATTAGTTGTCGTGACATTATGATTTCTTTTTTTAATTCATGTAACAAACCCCACGCTAATAATTCTCATAGTTACTATTACTATATTCTGAAACTACTAAACTAAGCGGATACTCGTAGCATGTTTGAGATGATTTACCATACTTGTATAATACTCTCTCCGTTTTTTAATATAAGTCGTTTTAGAGAAAAAATTTTGTTCCAAATTATATGTCGTTTTCGGTTTTCTATGTAAAATTTATTAATAATTAATGTTGTATAACCAATGGTAATATATCTTCTATTTTTCTATTGGTTGAATTGTGGTTAGGTAAATAATTAATGATGTTTTTGTTTAGAAAATATAAGAAATTAATGGTTTTCTTAATCTACGTGCATAGCTGTAAAACGACTTATATTAAAAAACAGAGGGAGTACCTTGTAATGACGGCCATAATAATTATTTTCTTTATACTAATAAACAGATGCAGCTTATTGTAATCATGGAGATTGATGTTCTTGTGAGCTGTCTATTATTCACTTCTTTAAGTTTTAGTTACCAACAAAGAAAGCGGGTCCCAATCTCTGTTGGACGGTCTAGACAGGTCTGGATATAGTGGGCCCATTCTTAAGTCACAACAGTTGAAATGTTAAATAGGAAAAAGCTGTAAACTTGAAATTAGCATTTCCACAAAAAAGTTGCTTCCGACCGTTGGAAAGAAAAAAGAAAAAAATAGAGGAAGAAGTGTTAACATCTGAGGTTCTTTATGGAAAGCATAATCGTCTGGACTATTGTGCCTGGCCTCGAATAACTTTTAAAATTACTCATTCTGTTTCAAAATACACTAAGTTTTAAGATTATGCATAAATATTAAGAAACTTGTTTTTTTATCTTAAAATATTATTAAAATATAAATTAAAAATTATTCAACCAATCACAAAATAGACTACAAAATATCATTGGCTACACAGTTTTTGATAAAGTGAAAAAGTGCATTGATATATGAAAACATCATCTATTTTGAAACATCAAAATCTCCCTAAAACATCATCTATTTTGAAACGGAGGAAGTATTTTGTAGTAGTATGGGTTTTACCTTTACTAACGACAAATTTTTTTTTGTAAATCTGAGGTTCTCTTCATATATTGAAAATCCATAGTAGTCGAACTCTCGAATGCATACAAAAGAAAATATATATAAAAAGAAAATTTGGAGTCTAGTTTCTACAAAATAAAAAAAACTTAACAGCTCAGAAATGTAGTTGACAAAAAAAACACAGCTCAGAAATGTATTTTGCTTTTCTGTGATTACATGGTCGTTTCTCTTCTCCCACTATTTTTTTCCTTTTCCAATCCATTTATCCAAACAAACATATACTTGTCGATTTTTATGTTATTGTGTAACAGTCTGTTATGTTAAAACCCAAATTTTGTCATTATATCTACTAATCAGGCAAATCATTGCGTGATGAATTTTGATTTATAAATAATATACATGTGTAGCTGTACTCGAGTTGGTACATGCAATATAAAGACAACGAAGCGGATCCGTTTATTGTGAGTAAAATAACAACGAAGAGTGGATCCGTTTATTGTGAGTAAAATAACAACGAAGAGTGGATCCGTTTACATGTGAGAAGATATTACAACTATACGACATGTTTTAAAAATCGTTGAATTGTAATTGTTTATAGCGTTGGGTTATGAACATAACAGGAAACCTACCCCATTAGATTAGACTTACCCGCATGTTGTTCATGATTTCTATTTCTATTATTATTTTTATTTTTTTGGTCAAAGCTCAGGATTTCTATTATAAAACCACTGGCAAGTGGCAACTCGGATAATTAAATAGTAAAGTAATAGTAAGATTTAAAATTTTGAATTTATAATGTCTCATGAGCTCTGAACAGGCCCAAAAGCCCATTTTGGGCCTAACAAGCAAAAGAACAAAAGACGCGAATTAATCATACCTTGAATCTGAGCCCAAGAGAGACACAATAGTTGTGAGTTTGAGTAGGGAGATTGTCTTCTTCTTTTCTTCTTTAACGTATAGATTAGTTGAACGAACAAGTCAATAAATGAGAAGAGCAAGTTGGGTATCGACGTTGACGGGGAGAGGAGCCCAACCGCATTGAATGCTACTTATCCCTCCCCTCCATCAGTTGCCTTTATTAATGATCAAGATCCAATCTCTTTCACTCTCTCTCACCCAATCTCTAGTTCTGCTCCCTGGAGAAACAGAATGGAAAAGGAGAACAACAAGCAACAAGTGGTGGAATGTGTATCAATATCAGCTGAGAACGAGAATGAGCCATTGATCGAAGATGAGATGGAGAGGAGCAAAGTTGGCATTATGAGAGCTCTTTGCGACCGACAAGATCCCTCCACTAAGGTTGACAAGAGTGTTGAATTGTCTTAATTTCCATACTCTTGACTTATTAAAAAAAAAACATTTTGTTTCTTTTTGTGTGTGTTACTGTCTCCTTACACTGAATGTTGTTGAATTTGGGGGGCAGGAAGTGGATGACCTGATGATCAGGCGGTTTCTTCGGGCGCGTGACATGGACATTGAAAAGGCTTCAGCATTATTCCTCAAGTACCTAGCTTGGAAAAAAACCGTTCTCCCAAAGGGACACATACCAGAATCAGAGATTGCGAATGATCTGTCGCACAATAAAGTGTGCATGCAGGGACATGACAAGAAGGGTCGACCTATCCTTGTTATCGTTGGCAACAGACACAACCCTTCCAAAGGCAACCCTGAGGAGTTCAAGCGTCAGTCATCCACAACACTTTCCCACTTCTTACGTATCATCATTCCAACCTCATTTTTTTTTTCTAATCTTCTTCAATGTTTTCGAGCAGGTTTTGTAGTCTACACGCTGGAGAAGATATGTGCAAGGTTAATATCTATTTATAGTCAGTCCAAATATTTTAAAATGATTGTTAGGCCAAACCATGCCTCTAATGCAATATTTTTTATGTATCTAATTAAGAATGCCGAGAGGTGAAGAAAAATTCAGAGCTATAGTGGATCTGCAAGGGTGGGGATATTCTAACTGTGACATCCGGGGCTACCTTGCTGCTCTTTCCACTTTGCAGGTAACAACACTTTGTCTATTCCCCTCTAACCAAAACACACACAAAATAATGCTATTTAGGGTTTGTGTGTGAATGAATTAAAGCCTAATAAATCTTCAGTCATTTGTCAAAGTCGTTAGCAATGGTTATAACAAAAAAAAAATACTATTTACTTTTGCTAACTTTAAGATGAATTTTATTGTATCCTGAATTCTTGGGGGGTTCAAGGACCAACAATAAAGACGTAGACCCCCAACTAATAAATACTGTAGTTCTTGGCAATACTGCCGAACTACTCCCTCTGTTTTTTAATATAAGTCGTTTTACAGCTATGCACGTAGATTAAGAAAACCATTAATTTCTTATATTTTCTAAACAAAAACATCATTAATTATTTACCTAACCACAATTCAACCAATAGAAAAATAGAAGATATATTACCATTGGTTATACAACATTAATTATTAATAAATTTTACATAGAAAACCGAAAACGACATATAATTTGGAACAAATTTTTTTTTCTAAAACGACTTATATTAAAAAACGGAGGGAGTACTAAATATCGATTCTATAATTTTGGTCCTGGCAATAACTTTTTCCTTTTTCACAAATTGATATGCAAAATAATTGAACGTTAAAAAGCATTTTTTTGTCTTTTATCAGGATTGCTATCCAGAGAGACTAGATAAACTCTATTTTGTTCGTGCTCCCTACATTTTCATGACCGCATGGAAGGTCATTTACCCGTTTGTCGACACCAACACCAGGAAAAAGGTCGATATATTTTGCTCAAGCACAGCAACACCTTCTCTTATTGTTTGTTTGGACTCTGTGTATTGTTTTGAAACTTCGATTGTTACATTTTTCGTTTTTTCTTGGGCAGATTGTTTTCGTGGAGAACAAGAAACTGACTCCCACCCTGCTTGAAGACATCGACGAAGCTCAACTTCCAGACATCTACGGTGGCAAAATGCCTCTTACTCCTATTCAGGATTCCCATTGATGAATGGGGCTACTTACTACTCAAGCTCCAAACTCTTATCACCAAATTATTTCTCTTATATTCTTTATATATTGAATAAAACTACTAAAAAGACCATTGCCAACATATAATATTGTGAAAAACAAGAAGCCAAATTTATAATATTTGAAAATTGAAGCTTCTTGCTATTTGATATCTATTGGTGATTTAGACATTTAGTTTGGCAAAACTACAACAAAATCAGTAATGGCTGCCTTGAATGTTGTTTGTACTGGCTCTTCCCTGCCACTCTCTAACTAAAGTAGAACCATACCAAATTAATGTTTGAAAAGAAGCAAATCACCTTCAGCAACTGGGATCGATATGCTTACTTACACAATCTGTTTCGTCCATCAGTACATGCGAGAATGAGGGCTATGACAGCCGGATATAGCAGATCTTTGGTCTCTCTTATATTTTATTTTTAATGCCTAGAATATTTGGGTTTCTTAAAATTGTCACACTCGGATCTAACGAGCCGATCCGTGATGGATCAAAATTCATTTTGACGCATTGCAAGGTGGTCCTAAAGTGGGTAGGAGGACATATCTCGCATTGAGAACTCTAGCTACAACCTCACCAAACAACCATACTAACCCATTTTCCCATATTATTATTATTATCTATTTTGAGAATAAATCTCACTCAGACTATATAGAATAAAAATAAAAATAAATCTCACTCAGTCTATTCTTTTTTCTTCTTCTTTGTTGAATAGAAGAAAGATGTAAGTAAGAAAAGGAGGTTAATAATGAACAGAGTAAAAGACGAGAGGGTGTGTAGGGGAAGGGGGAAGGGGGGGGGGGGGGGGGGGGGGGGTCTACTTTGGTTCTGTAAGGGGTGAAGAAGAGATACATTTATATATAAACCTACCAAGCGTGTGTCCGTATTAACAATAAAACTAGAGAATGATCAGATCAGATCTGGTCTGATCCCATGGGGTATCTTTTAAGATTGATGTTGTAGGCGAACGTGAGGACATGGCCTCTCGGGTTCCCCTGTTGTCCATAAGGTCTTCAGATCACCTCTCTTATGACCTAACACTGTCAAAGTACCTGACAAATGTGCCACAAAAGCCTTTCTCAGATCCCATGGCTTAGCTTTTTTTGGTTTTCAAATTGAGAACTTACCAAGTATGAATGGAACGATGTAAAGCAAAGCTGGTTGCCCGTGTCCATCCATCAAGTTTAAAGCAATATATGTTATGAGAAGACCTGTGAGACAGTAATAAGTTAGATTCTGGAAATTTCTAGTTTGACTTGAGGGAGGGGGAACATACCTAGACCATAAGCAGACATTGTCCCAAGGAAGTATCCTGACTTGAGCCTCTTGTTTGCCAGCCAGTCGTATCTGCAATTTTAACACTAAGATCAGAAAAAGCTCTTCTGGCTCATAAGCACCACACAACAGCGTGAGGGGACTTGTAGGTAGCGGCAAACCTGAGTGCAAAAGTGACAAGAAGTCCTGGTAAGATGATATCGCCAAAACCGATGATACTGTAGCCACCCCAAGGATCGAACATACGTGGGATCTTTAGTAGCATTGGGATGCCGTCCTCTCCGCTTTTGTCTCCACGAGCTACCACAATCATCACGCTTTCACGGAACCACCATTTTGAAACAAAAACCCAGAAGATGTCATACATGAACCCACAGCTGAGAAGAACAACTCCAACCTGTTTTACATTAAAATGATGGTCTGAAACAGGAAGCTGGTATTTGATGGTGAGGCATCCGAAAAGGAAACTAACGTATTACCTTAAGATTTGGTACACGGACGATTTGAAGAACTGTCATTATCAGCGAGATTCCCTGTTAGCAAGCAAAAATGCAACTTTATAATTGACAAGAGGCATAAGACATGGGACTGAAACAGAAGTCAGTTAAGAGAGAATGAAAGGGGTGGTTACAAGGATATCTTGGCCTATCCAAGCAAAAGGGTACTGGCGGTAAACTGCCCAGATAACAGCAGATACTATGCAGAAGGGACAAACGGCCAGAGTCAAGTATGAGACTTCCCCCAGCAAAGGAACTTTCGCGTATGATTCTCCTATTCGCCGGAACCATCTGAAACTATATCATTAAAATCCAACGTCAGTCCCGCCTTTTTTTCCTTCTTTAACTTTTTAACGAGTGATAACTACATACCATGAGAGCAAAGCGACCAAACAGGTTTGCAGCCCCTGACAGCATCAACAACACTTTTAATCTCAGTAAACTATAGATTCAGTTGGAGAAAAGATCAACAAACTTACCTCTACGCCACCGATGCAAAAGAGGACCACCAACACTTCTATAAACCAGAATGACATGAGCTTGTAGAGCATGATGAGGAAACAAGAAGCAACCACTACAAACAAAATTGCTGATATCACCGTGATCTCAACAACCCCTCTAGAGCTTGTGGTTGATACCTGCAACAGTTCATCTGATCCGTCCTGCAATATTTACATTAAAAGCCTTAGAGAAGGGACTTCCATTTTCTTTGGCAGCCAAAAGGTTCAGACCACAATGTAAGATTTACAAGATATTATTAATGCACCTTTAGCAGCTTGTCTTGCTCAATGGCTTCTTCCCTAGCGGTCCAAGCAGACCAATAAGAAGCACAAAGAATGGTACCAACAGCCATAAGCCATAGAAAGACCTCAGCCACATCAACTGCTGGACGTTTCGGCGAATATAGCTGCAAAGTAACTGAACAAATACACTCAACGACAACACTGAAAAAAAAAATAGAAAGCTAGAAGATAATAATAACTCACGAAAAATACCAATCTCTGGTGAAGTAGAACTGGAAGCAAACTAAGAGTTACCTATGGAGTTACTCTGAACGGTCTCCTCGAGGCTTCTACCAGCATCAATAGGGAGCATAACAACAGGGATATTGATATCTAAAACGTTTTCACCCTTCTCACATACCATCTTAAAAAGATCTGCAAAAAGCAACAACATTCAAAGCTCAAGAGGATAGCTAGAGAATTCTCTAAGTAATTGAAAGGAATATCTAGAGATTACCAGTGCTGTTGTTTATGATGAGGATGGCAGAGGCACCAGCAGCTTCAGCTACCTTAGTTTTGGTGGTAAAACTGCAATTACCACGGTGAACAAGAATGACCTCTCCAGTAAGCTACCAACCCAAAAGAAAACGAAGCATATGAGAATTAAAACTGGAGATAAACACACACACACAAGTGTCCAGTAAATGATAAAAAAGAAATAAAGAAAAAGGGTAACCTTGGATTTGGGGGTGGTGCAGCAATGAGGAGGGTCGGCAAGGGCGAGTTTGATGAGGGTAGCATGCTTCTCCTTAGATTCCAAGGTAGGCCCAAACCTAGCACCGACACCAACAAACTCCTCTTTTTCTTTCCCATCTACTCGAGTTGGGACTTTGACCTGTCACCCATGGAAATTATGTTTGGAAGATGATGATATGCTTACACCTTCGAGAAACATAGACATGATAGAAAGGGAAACTAAATTGGCCTTTTTATTCAGAAAATAAGAATTATTCGATTTTAAAATGGCTCTAACAATTAGCTAGGCAACATATATGAAGAAGGTAAAGAGAGTTCCAACAACAGTGACTTCCTCTTGTATTTTAGGACTCACCCAAAGAGAATACAAACGATTTTATAGGTAGCCCCAATTGCTATTTTCAGAACTTTTTAGCTATGAACAAAATGTAGAGTCAAATCTGAATTAAAAAAAAAAAAAAAAATCAAAATCTCATCCTCTCTATAGACCCAAATGTCCCTACTATCTATCTGCAGCAAGAACAAATAATAGTAGGTCAACAGCTAGCAATCAAACAGATTCAGTTCAGATGAAACTCCTAAACCATAAATTCCACCCAACAGAAACACCACCTAAACTACACAAAACAGCTGAAAATCATGACAAACAAAATCAAAACAGATTCGACTGAGATTTCTCACCAGTACGAAATTGTTGTTGCAACCAGGTCTCTGTGGAATCGAGTCATCGTGGTGAACTATGTCTCCACCGCAAACCAAACTAGCACTGTACAACAACAGCCCCAAAACATACAACAAACAGCTGAAAGATCTCCGCTGGATCATACTTTTGACTCTACCAAGGAGAAGAAGAAGACTAGGTCGAAGATAAAAGAGATTGGGAAAAATGGAGAGGAAGGTACAAGGAACCAGAGAGAGAGAGAGAGGGAAAAAACTCTGGTGGGAGAAAGAGAGAGATGAAAAGGCAGATCAACAAGAAAGATGTCGTTTTAAGAGATAAGCAAGAGTGAAACGGTGGTTTTGACTTTCTTTTTTTGGGGTACCACTCTCTCCCTTTTTGCGCGTGGGTCGCGTGATTTTTTCAGACCACTTGAGTTCGTACATTCAATTTTAATTCATTTGTCCGTACGACATTTTCTTTTCCATTTATAATCAAAGTGATAAGTAGTGATATGCCAATTAACAAAATTATTTTTTGTAGAACAAACACATGTGGAGTCATGAACGGGATTGGTACCAAATGAATACAACATAACCAACACTAATTAAGCCCTAATAATCATAACTAAACATTTGCTTTGCTGACTTTTTTTTTATAATGTTTTCAATGATTGACTATTTTGTTCCATATAACTGAACTTTATAATATTTTGACTATATTGTTTAAATGATGTAAACTTTCTGGAACATCAACATGCTGCATCTCTCACTTGGTTTTATCAAATGTTGTTTGATGTGATTATTAATTAATGTAATATCTGTATATTTTATTGATTAATATACATAAAGTGAAAACTATAAAATGATAATACCTTAGCAGTTGCAATGTGTACATACACCACAATGAGTATGATATCATTGTATGTGTTTACTGATCATTACAAGTTAAAATGATGCTAATCTTCTATATGTTTAAGTGCTTTTCCTCAACAATACAAAAGTGACATTTCTTAAATAAAATAAAAATACCGGTTTTTTGCATCTGAGCTAACTTGCATGTGCGTGGAACATGAATGCGATATGTACATCAAATCTACCGATCACCGGCTAGCCAATAAGTTCTAATTTCTAATTAATTAATTCTTTTAAATTGAATCCGTGTGAACCGTACCGACAAGACGGCATGTTACAGTGTTAAACCATTAGATAATTATAATTCGAAAATATTATGTGGCCGACCTCATAGTAAGATCAGTGTAATGGCCAATAAGACCATCCCACGTTCGAAAAAAGCCCATTTGTTTGTTTGTACACGCGTCGGTTATTTATCTAAATTTCACGTGTGCAAAAACCCTTGTTGGGCCATGTTTAATAAAGTGACGGTTAGATTAGCCCATAGAAAGGGACGTGTGTTATTTTGGAAAGGCCGAGATGCACACTACAGGTTGTGTTTCGAAAGGGTTGACCGGCAGACAAGTTTCCAGAGTTAGAGAAAAACAGCAAGCATTTTGTATATGGGTTATGTCGTTTTCTTTCAGGTTGTTTAATCAGAGAACCAAACAGTTTGTATTTTTTACAAAGTTCACTCATCACAGGACAGGTAACAAACGTTTTAACCAACTCAAGTTGAGATTTATGACATATTCAAAACGCTAAACAGCGATTCTCTTAAAAGTTTTTTTTTGTTTGAAAAAGATTCTCTTAAAAGTTACGTTGAAGCCACTCTTGAATGGTGGAACGAAGGGCGTGGTTAGGGAGAAGGTTATTATGGGCAAGCTTAAGGTTTGTCATGGGCGAGGACGTGAGGTCTCGTGACCATTAAGTAGCCATTCTCTTAAGGCGCCATCTCCGTAGGACCGTAGGTGAAATCATCTGCTGCAACACGCGGCTCTAGCATTACTTCCTGAAAAAAAAAAAAAAAAAAACAAAAAACCAATCATTGACTTCAAAATATCTAAACTAGCTAATGTGAGTGAGTTTAGAGAACAATGCCCTACAGAGAAAACAAAACCACAAACTCAAAAGTATCATGTCAATTAAGAAACCACACAAACTCGATAGAAGTAAGCCTTAGCGTTCGGTTTTCGGTTTAGTTTTGGTTTTCAGTTTTTCGGTTCTAGAGATATAAGAACCATTCAGTTATTTATGATAATAGGTTCGGATTCTGTTATTTTGGTTTTCGGTTCGGTTCAAATAACAATTATAAGAACCAGCTAATATCCAATAAACTTTTGTTTCCAATGCGGTTTCAGTTTTTAGATTAGTTTTAGATATTCGAGGGTACAAAAATATATTTTTCAAGTTTTTAGCTTAAAATCGGTCGGATAAATTTTACTATTTTGGATAAAACAATTCAGATAATTCAAAAAATCTTAAATACTTTGGATAAAAAATATTTGGATTCGGTTTATAAGTAATATTTTAGAATATTTGTTATTTTAATACTATATATAATTAATATTTCTAGATATATAAATTGTATTTCAGATATTCAGGTATCCATTCGGTTCTTGGTTCGGTTCCAGGTCGGTTTGATATTTCGGTTATAGAAATATATGAATTGTCCGATTATTTTTGAACATCGGTTCGGTTTTGGGTTAGGTTTTTTTGTTCAGTTTTGGTTTGGTTTTTGGTATTTATGCTCAGGCCTAGATAGAAGATTTGTTTTTCAAAATTCACCTTGGCTTTAAGATTCAATAAGAAAAAATCATTGTGAATGTAAGATCGAATATACAAAGCATTATGCTCATAGTAATAATCAGAGGCTCCAGCCTCCATGTCGTAGGGAACTATGTAATGTCGATAGAGATATATATACTCACATGCTGCATGCAACTATGTAATGTCGATAGAGATATATTACTCACATGCTGCATGCAACTATGTAATGTCGATAGAGATATATATTTACCCACATGCTGCATGCAACTATATATAATCGATAAACTAATCGAGAATTTGATTTTTTCTAAATGCCCACTTTAACGTAACATATTTCACCAGTGCTTCACTGCTTCTTCTTCTTTTGGACATTGATCTCGCCTTTTATTTTCCCCGATTTGTCTAATCCTTATAAAGAAACTCTTCGCACATTCTTTTCCTTTAATTACATTACATATATATTAGTTTTAAGGGTAAATCAAATCCTATCATATTCTTCCAATTAAGTACCAAAGCATTGAATTCTATAAGGAAACTTATTTTGGTCTTTGAATATGTTACTTCTTTTGTAAGTTTTGAATGAATATAGTTACCAAACCTTTAGTTATTTTCATCCAAACATGATATGTACAAGAACCAATATATAATACTTTATCTAGATATATATAAAGACAGATGTTAAATAAATGTAGATTGCGTTTAGATATTTCTTCTATAAACAAAGACGATGACCCAATAATCAATTTGTTTGCTGAAGATTTTTTGACTGGTCAGAAACAAAACTATAACAAAGAACTTTAGGCTTTTAAATAATCTCTTTGTCTGTTTTTGTAAAAGAAAATCAGAGATTGCAGATTGCAAATCCTTGTTCAATTCTTAATTTTTTTTAATGGGAATTAAAGAAAACCATCATGCAGCAGAAGAAGAAAAGACAAGCGAGAGATCAGTAAAGGTGTTGCTATCTGGTATGTTCAGCAGGAAGAAGAAGAAGAAGAAGAAGGGATCATCATCACCACCAAATGAAGATGCGCGTTTGATGATGAGAGGAGACAAAACTAATAATAAGAATGTGCATATGTCTCTCTCTGAGATGATGAGGAAGTTGAAACATTCTTTCAAAAAGGAGAAACCGCAACATGACAACAATAAGAGGTTACTAGTACTGCGGAAGAAGAAGGGAAAGAGTTTATCAACAACAACAACTACTAAAAATCATTTCTTTATCGAGCGGATGGCTTCAATATCTCAGAAGTTACAACAACACCATGTCGTCAAGGAGAAACATAATCTGTTGTCTGAGAATGGAGATGCCGATCAACACTTGGCAGCGAGTGAAGAGGCTCAAGGAAGAATTGTATCGCTGCTTCCGGGGTACTCGTCTCCTTTTAGGAGCCCTGGGAAAATATGGGACCAGAATCCAACTCTCCTTTCTAGATCTGCTTCAGACAATTTTATGAAGTCTGAAACATTGGCAGGTACTTTTTGTTTATATATATATCCTCCCATTTTTGAGAAACATATTAAACTATTTGTTTGTCTTTGATATTGTGCATATACTTATTCAAAGAGATAGAAGAAAGGGTTTCGTTAAGCCAAGATAGTAGCAGCCCTTCCGTGTCCAGTAGTAGCCACAACTTCGTCACCTTTGAGATATCACAACTTCGAGAAGCTTCTGATGTAGAGAAAGATGATGAGGTTTGCTTACAAAATTTGAATTTATTAGTGTTTCTATGCAGAAGAAGAGTTATATGGTTGTTATTTTTTTTTTGTTTGGGTTCTAGCAGAGCTCCCATGAAGAGAGCCTACCACAACCGTCTCGTCTCTCTGCGGCCTCACCATCTCACTATATATCTAGAACCGATGAATACGAATTAGTTCTTGACCCGCTCTTCATTGGATATGAAATTAGTCCACAAAGAGGTAAAAAAATCTATAATTACGGTTGAACTTAAGATTTATAACTCTTCAATTAGCTATGAGCTGACATTGACTCATCTTCAACAAAAAATCAGGCGAAGCAAAGAAACAGACTCCGTGTAACCAAAATGAAGAAAAAGATGTTCCTATGGATGAAAAAGAAAGAGTGTTTAAGTACGTTAAAGCGGTGTTGGGTGCAATAGACTCAAGCTGGGAAGAGATGCACCTCAAAACAGAATTCTCCGACCAGATTCTCAACCCGGCTTTGTTCAGCAACATACCATTCTATCCAATTCGGCTTTGTTCCGCTGACCATGACCATGAGCTCCTCTTTGACTCCATCAACGAACTCATCTTCGAGTTCTGCAGGTTTCCTCAATGGGTATCCTTTGCTAAACCAAGAACCAAAGTCTTGTCATTCAATGGTGATGAGAGCATCGTTGACGAGGTTCAGAAAGAGGTTTACTGTCGTCTCTTCCCGTTGCAGTTTGCTGACTCGGTGGACCAAATCATTAGAGAAGACATGGATAAACGCGGAAACTGGTTAGATGACGTCAGAAGTGAGGTTGAGTGCATTGGCTTTGAGACTAGTGAACTGATTCTAAATGAATTACTGGAACAACTCATGCTTGACTTGTTGTGAAGAGTAGAAGATAATCACAAATCAAAGTCATCCCTTGTACTAGCAATCACTTTGGAGAGATGAGTATATGATCATTAGGTGAATGTCTCATATGAAGACTATTTTTTTTTGGTCAAACTGAAGACTTTATCTATGTAAAAAAATATTCTTGGAATTATGAATGATTAAATCCAGCTTTGAGCTATGCAGGATTTGACTTAATTTATTATGAACATATATCTCAGTCTAATGAATAGTTCCTTGTCCCTTGTCTGTTGCAGTGTGTTGTTGTTACTTGATGATTTACCCTTTTATATTATGGTCATGAGATACAGACGGGCCATTTAGACAAAGAAAAAAAGATAATGGGCCCCCCAAGTAGGCCCTAACCGAATCAGAAGATTCTTACGACGCGGTCGTTTTAAGTTCCCGGCTGCTGCGTCTCTTGCTGGTGTTACGGTTGAGAGAACCTCTTTTTGAAAATGGAGAAATCGACTTCCACCGCAACTCCTCCTCCTCCTCCTTCCGCTACTTCTTCTCTTCCGCTTCCTACAGCAGCAGCAGCAGCAGATCAGAGATCTTCGCCGGCGATGGACTTAGATAACCCGCCGGTTCCGAATCGGCCACATGTAGGAGGAGCTCAGGTGGCTCCGTCAGATCCGTCGGCAAGGGGGAGAAAGAGGGGGCTGGAAGGGAATCTGAAGGTGGAGAACTCCAACTACTACAAGATGCGTCTCCTTGTCAAAGATCTTCGCCCTCACGTTCTCGAGGTTTTGAAATCTCCACTACTCTTCTCTCTGTTTTGTGGAATTAATTAGATGTAAAAGATTTCAAAAGGAGAGTATATGATCTGGTAATTGTATAGGTTCTACGAGCTCCCGACTTCAGAAACTGCAAGGCATCAATCGAAATTCAAGAGAGTGAGTCTCTCTCTCTCATTACAACACTCTGTTGTTTTCTTTTTAAAATTATTGATTATTTTGCAGAGATGAAGCTTTTGGTTCAACTGTACCAAAAGATGATTGGACAAACACCCAAACTTGAGAAATCAACTAAGACCGAGTCCTTATCCAACGGCAAGGCACTCAATCCAACACCTGAGTCAAGCACTACTGATAATAAGCACAACAACTCTGTTGTTGTTGAAGACAAGGTCGTTGGAGGGTCTGCTTTTGGCTGGAACTTCGTCACCTATGGAGGCACTGATGCTGTTTACTGTGGCCTCTCCAAGGAAGAATACAGAACCTCTCACCCTATTGTTCAAGCGGAGGCACATGTAGAGGCTCAATTATAAAAAGGTTTCTTTAGCCTTCCTGTTTATGTTGTTTGTTTTATTTAATATCGTCTAGTACATGATGCACTTTGGTGTCTGTACATCCCATTATGTTGTTGTATCAACTGAAACCAATGGGAGTAGCTTCTACTCTTTCCCTGAATGTTTAATTAGTACAATGTTTAGCAGTTCTCAACGCTTACCAATCGAACACAAACATTGAAGATTGCCTTTAACTTTTGTTTTCCATTCCTTAAATAACCAATCCTGGGAATTTTTTTATAAAAAAAGTCAAATTTCGTAATAACAACATGGACATCATGAAACCTCAACTTCTCAATCATGTCCGGAACAAACTTTACATTACACATAGAGATGCATACATGAATACAATATAGAGATTATTTATCTAATATGGGCACAACGTGACAGCATCTAAGTCTTGTTTGGTTTTATAAGACGTGATCAGCCTAATGACCCAGCCCAACCTACTTCTTTCTCTCTTCTTCCTCCTCTAGTTTCCGATCATTAACAAGCAGAGAACATGGTGAGTTCCTGTAATTCATTTTTTGTTGTTACCAATCATGTAATGTGTTGTTGTTGATTGTTGATCATATGATGTTGAGTATGCAGGCTAATTCAGCGTCTGGGATGCATGTAAACGATGAGTGCAAGCTCAAGTTCTTGGAGTTGAAAGCAAAGAGGAACTATAGGTTTATAGTGTTCAAAATTGATGAGAAGGCTCAGCAAGTTATGATAGAGATGGTTGGGAATCCAGAAAAAACTTACGACGATTTCACCAAATGTATGCCTGAGAACGAGTGCCGGTACGCTGTCTATGACTTCGATTTCACCACTCCTGAGAACTGCCAGAAGAGCAAGATCTTTTTCATCGCATGGTACAACCTTCTTTTCCTCATGGATTATAAAGTGGACTTTTTCTTATATCCAATCTGAGATATCTTCATGCTTCAGGTCACCAGATACATCAAGAGTGAGGAGTAAGATGTTGTACGCAAGCTCAAAGGACAGATTCAAGAGGGAACTGGATGGGATTCAGGTTGAACTGCAAGCAACAGACCCTAGCGAGATGAGCCTGGACATCATCAAAGGACGAGTCAATCTCTGAATGCATCATCTTAATGCGTTTCAGTCATATTCATATATTGTGCTTTCGTTTTCTTGTGTTTTTGCTTATTCTTCTTCTTCTGTTGCCGACTCTTTGTATGTTGTGTGATTCAAGGTCTCACCACTTTTTTTTGTTTTCTTTCTGGAATGGCAATATTCAAAATAATAGATAACTGTTTTGCTTCCCTAAACAAAATTAAGTAACTTATAATGAGCTAATAAAGAAAGGAGGAAGACAGGACATACATAACCCGGGTGATGATTGGATTGGATAACGAGGCTCTCCCACTTGACTTGCACATAGATGCTGGATACAGAGCTCCGAGGTGCCTTTTGCTTTTGTTCCAAGAATTAACTTATGTGTAGACCACAGAGAGAGAGCGGTTCCAACACACGTAAGCAGTAGACAAACAAATAAATAAATCGCACATTGTAAACAAATAGAAATCATCTTTTAAATATTACAACTTTAATCAAATGGGATAAGCATAAACTCACTCTTGTTTTTTTTTTAAAAAAAGAAAAGAGAATTAAACTCTGACACAGTCGGCGGCCACTCGAATCCGTCACGTCTCTCACAAAATTCAAAATTCAAAATTCCTCAGCTTAGCCAATCGGCGATCATCTATTGTGAGATTACATCATCTCCTGCCCACTGGTGCTTCCATGGCGAACAAAGAGATTCACTGCGACTGTGTGATAAAGTTGGTAAGGGAAAACTCAAAATTCTTTGATTGATATTATTTGATTGGGTTTCAATGTCCAGAGAGAGAACCCGAAGCGGCGAAAGGATAGGGTTTACGTGGGATGTGGAGCTGGATTCGGCGGGGACAGGCCAGTGGCGGCTCTCAAACTCCTCCAGAGAGTGGAAGAGATAAACTATCTTGTCCTTGAGTGCTTAGCCGAACGAACCCTGGCTGATCGCTGGCTCTCTATGTCTTCTCGCGGCGACGGTTACGACCCTCGCGGTATATATGTTTCCAGATTTGATTGATTTTATATATATATAATATTGTCATCATCAGAGTGAGTGGCTCATGTTTTTTTCTGCTCTTTTTTTATATACAGTATCAGAGTGGATGAGTTTGTTACTACCTCTAGCTGTGGAGAAAGGCACTTGTATTATCACTAACATGGGTGCTAGTATGATCTCGTCCCTTCTTTCCTTCCTCCTCTTGTTGTATATATTCTTTTCTCTTTCATATAAATGATCCTGCTTTGTCCCTTGTAGTTGATCCTGTTGGGGCTCAGAAGAAAGTTCTTGAGGTAGCCACTGATTTAGGCCTCACTATCTCTGTGGCTGTGGCTCATGAGCTGCATTCTGAAACCGGTACTAAATAGAGTTTTTTTTTTAATTTACTTTCACCCCTTAAGTTACACTCTCTGTGTGTGTGTCTAATCTAACCTTTGGCTCTGAATCCTTTTTCTTAGGCTCTGGATCATCATTTGGGGATCAATATTGCTCTGAGGGGGTAGCATCCTGTTTCCCTCACTCCTAGTAGTGATATATGTGTGTTTCCTGAGATGTTTCTTTTCTTGTTGAAGGGTGCTAGCACTTATATTGGAGCAGCTCCTATTGTCGAATGCCTTGAGAAGTACCAACCTGACGTTATCATCACCTCAAGAGTTGCTGATGCCGCCTTATTCTTGGCTCCTATGGTGAGGATAGCTATCCAACCATTGATAGCCACTCCGGTTGCTGGGATTTCGTCCTAGTTCTGATTTTAATCATATCTCATCATTCATCTCCTTTCGCTTGAATCTAGACTCAAGAGCCTAGTATTTCTTAGTGGCTAATATAATCTGATCATCTCCTTGTTGCATCGATAGGTCTATGAACTAGGTTGGAATTGGAATGACTTGGAGCTGCTAGCTCAGGGAACTCTTGCTGGCCACCTTCTTGAGTGCGGTTGTCAGCTCACTGGTGGATACTTCATGCATCCAGGTGCGCTTCCCACTTGCTGGCTCATGATATTATTAGTAGGATTCTTTTTTTTTCATTACCGGTCATTTGATTCTTCAATGTTATTCAGGTGACCAGTATAGAGACATGGATTTCCCTCTCCTCCAGGACTTGTCACTTCCTTATGCTGAGATTGGCTATGACGGAAAAGTATGTGTTTTAAAGGCTGAAGGTAGTGGTGGAATATTAAACACCAGCACTTGCGCCGAGCAACTTCTATACGAAATTGCTGATCCTAGCGCCTACATTACACCAGATGTGGTAAGTTAGGAGGTACAAAATGTAGAAGAAATAACTATAACAAGAGCGGAAAGAGTTGATTTGTAAACCTTCTTTGCAGGTTATTGATATTCAAGACGTTTCTTTCCTTCCCCTGTCAGACTTCAAAGTACAATGCATTGGAGCAAAACCGTCTGCTAATACCTCTGTGCCTGAGAAACTCTTGCGGTTAATTCCAAAGGTTTTTTTTATTGATGGTAACAGTAGATTGATACTAAAGAGCAAGCTAGGTTTGGTTCTATAATATCAAACTTTCTGTGCAGGAGTGTGGTTGGAAAGGATGGGGAGAGATATCATATGGAGGACATGGATCTATTCAACGTGCTAAAGCCTCAGAGCTTCTGGTGTGCCTATGGTTAAAATGTCTATGATGTAGTAGAGCATTATTTGCCTCTATAAGAGTCTGCTTCGCCTAAAATGTCTCCTTATAGTGCTTGTAACTGAAGTTCCATTTCTTATCAAGTGTGCATGTACTTTACTTGTGTTTTCAGGTTCGATCTTGGATGGAAGAAACCGTTCCTGGTGTTGATAACTGTATTATTTCTTATGTGATTGGGCTTGATAGCTTGAAGGCGGCAAGTAATGGCGCAGAATCGTCTTGGAACTCCTGTGGAGATATTAGATTACGCATGGATGGTCTGTTCAAACTGAAGGAACATGCAGTCCAGTTAACGAAAGAGTTTACTGCTTTATATACAAACGGACCCGCTGGTGGTGGTGGAATTAGGTACTCTATTCACGTTTATGTTTGCTATACACTACAGCCGTTTCACTATCCAATCCTTATTGTAGCATCACAATATCAGAGCCAGTTAGTTTTGATACGTCTTATGAATGACGTAGTGACTTAGACAAACGTGTGTTTCTGTCTTTGTATCTGATAATCTAATATCTTGGCAATCTCAATGTAATGAAAGTAGTTATTTGTTAAAGGAGAGCATATATATATGAGATTCTGGATTGTCTTTTTTTTTTCTTTTGGTTTGACTTGGCTGCTTGTGATAAAATGCAGTACCGGACACAAGATGGAGATTGTTCTTGAAAAGCTTTTGGTACGTCGTCTCTCTCATGGAATTATAACTGGATATAGCCTTGCATAAATCAATTTCTCGGCTTCTGATGTTATATGTTTGGTGGTTATCCAGGTAAGCCGTGAATCTGTGATGTGGAAAACTGGAATTGAGCACACCAACACGTCAGAGTCAGAGACCCCTGAACATCACTTTCCAGTTGCTCGAGAGAAAATAGGAAAGGTTAGTGAGACAGTAGTTGGTCAGGTCGGTTATATTATCAAAATGATCAATTAACAGCTTGGTATTGGTTTCCACTTGTAGACCTCTACCGATAGTCAAAATATCCTGACAAAGAGAGGGGATCAATGGATGGATTCATCTGGAGTTCATCGCTCTCCTGCTCCATATGGCCAAAAGATCCCACTCTACTCTGTTGCTCATAGCAGGGCAGGTGATAAAGGAAACGACATAAACTTCTCACTAATCCCTCATTGTCCACCAGATATAGAGCGTCTGAAACTCATCATTACTCCTCAATGGGTTAAAAACGTGATGTCAGTTCTGTTATCTACCTCTTCGTTTATGGAAATGGATGCAAAAGTACCAGTCGATGAGAATGTGTCAGTAGAGATATATGATGTGAAAGGCATTCATGCTTTGAATGTTGTGGTACGGAACGTGTTAGATGGGGGAGTCAACTGTTCCAGGAGAATTGATAGACATGGAAAGACAATCTCAGATCTCATCTTGTGTCAACAAGTTGTGTTATGACACTACTAATTTTTTACTTTATTCAAATCAATAATTGTGTGGTAATCATGTCTGTGCAAATGAGACTTTGTACTACTGCACTATATATAATTTATATTCAAGAAATCGACTTTAGTGGTGCTTCACTTTCTGTTTATCCCTTTAAATTATATATGTATATATAAAAAGTGCTTCCATTTACAACCCGATATCTTGATATATACGCATAGAAAGCATATTTTATTGACAAAGAAAATATTAAAGGTGTGTATAATGTTAGGTTGTCAATATTCCTTTGGTAGGTTTTATTAAAAAAAATATGACATGGGTTGCACCAACTCAGAAACAGTTGGCTAGCTTAAAGTAACATCCTCAATGGTTGAAATTGTCAGAAACCACAAACCCTTCTTTTTCTCAACTCCAATCACTTTTGCCACCCAATTTTATCTCAATTCATTTTGCATACACACAAAGAGAGAAAGAGAGAAGAAGAAAGTTTGTTCCGTTACAGCCTCACAATTGCAACAAAGTTTCGTATAAAAGAAGACATCAATTTCGCTGGTCCTCCTTTGTCTGAGGTAACCAAAGCAAAAATCATTGTCAATTTCTTCTGTTTTTGTTTTTGTGGGTTTCCTTCTTTAATTGCTTCCTCAGCGATCGCTTGATCTGATTCATTTAGGATCTTGGAGACGAGGAAACAACAAACACACACAAAAAAACCCAAAAAAGAAAGAAAGAGAAAGCAAAAAAAAATGTCTTTCACAGGAACAACCGACAAATGCAATGTTTGCGATAAGACAGTCTATGTGATGGACATGTTGTCCATTGAAGGAATGCCCTACCACAAGTCTTGCTTCAAATGCACCCATTGCAAAGGCACCCTTGTGGTATATATATGTTTCACTTACAAGATTCTTTGGTTCAATTTTTATTTTTGCTTAGATTTTGTGTGTTAGATCTTCTATATATATATGACTATGCCACTGCCATGGTCTATTAATAATTCCACATGTAGAAACAATACTCTTTATATGAGAAACTGTTGATGATGATGCATATGGCAGATGAGCAACTATTCATCCATGGATGGAGTGTTGTACTGCAAGACTCATTTTGAGCAACTCTTCAAGGAATCTGGCAATTTCAGCAAAAATTTCCAACCAGGTTCCCTTTCTTATTATTTTATATATTTTCTCTCATCTTTCCCCATTAATATATAGAACCATGATTGAACACATGCATTTTCATTTTCTTCTTCTCAGGAAAAACTGAGAAGCCGGAGCAGGTACGTTCATTATAATTCTCTTTCTCTCCAGATCTCCTTTTTTTTCCATCTCTAATTATGATTGACCAATATAGGATATGTGTATTTAAATGTATTGATATCAAACATTAATTACAGAATAAAACTCCAAGCAAGATATCTTCAATCTTCTGTGGAACACAAGACAAGTGTGCTGCTTGTGACAAAACTGTCTACCCTCTTGAAAAGGTTCGTCTGTTTGCAATTGTTAACGTCTGGTCCAGGAAAGTGTCGATTAATTTCATATATATACATATATATATATATATATGTTCGGTTAATCAACGTGTCACTTCTCTATATAAAAAAAGGTGCAAATGGAAGGAGAATGCTTCCACAAGACATGTTTCAAGTGCGCTCACGGTGGCTGCATGCTGACTCACTCCTCGTACGCTTCCCTAGACGGCGTTCTCTATTGCCGGCATCACTTTAACCAACTCTTCCTGGAGAAAGGAAACTACGCTCACGTCCTCCAATCCGCCAACCACCGTCGCACGGCCTCAGGTAACACTCTTCCTCCGGAGACCACTGAAGAAGTCGCCGTCGAAGCCAAGGAAGAGAACGGCGATTCACAGTCTTGAAAACAAAAATATATATTCCAGTGAGTTTGTGAGTGATTTGAATTTAATGTACTGCGACAAAAGATTTGATTTCATTTGTATTTGAGTTGTTTCCATATGATCGAGACATTATTTAATATTTTTGTTTTCGTTATTTATATACATAATTTTACACAGCAAAGAAAGCAAAATTAATTTGAAAGTGTCTGTCATTTCGTAATCTTGATCTTTAGGAATCATGTTTTATTTTGTTTTCAATTATTTCCAGATATGTAAACAAATCCACATTTGAATTAAATCGTTGTCAATTTATAGCAAAATATCTGTTTACAACGTATATGCTTTGCATGGGGGAAAGAATATGTGGTCGGTTAAGGCGTAATATACCGAATGTAACCAAAGTGGTGTGGTTATCGAATGATGTGAATCATACAAAAATATTTGAGTATTTGTTTACGTATACGAAACGAGGAGGGGTGTTTACGTAAATGTCATCAGAAACGGAAAAAATAAAAATAAAACCTGAGCATGTCTGTGGACTGTGGTGGTGGTGGTTGGCGTGAGAAACTCAACTCAAAACAAAACGGAGGAGAGAAAATCAACTTTGACCGGAGAAACGTTGAAGAGACGGGAAAATCTGTTGAAACGACGACGGACGAAGGCACTCAAAGTCGGTCGCTAAACTCTCTCTGTCTCCCACCATTTCGCTTGATTGGTTAGTCTCCTTCTCTCTCTCTATCTCCCGATTCTGATATTCGTAACAACTGTGAATGTGATTGTCTTTTCCTTTTTTCTCGATTTGATTCACAGTGGTGCGGGTGGTGTTATATATAAAGGTTGGAGGAAAGACTAATTTAGATTGAGTCCTCATGGAATCTGCTTCTACTATTCAGCGGCCGAGCTTGTTTCATCCTGCCACTTCCTGCGTTTCTAATCGCCTGCTTAGTCCCAGACTAATCAGCACTCGATTCTGGCTTCCAACGACTTATCACAGATCGCACTTTGCTCATCGATTGAGGAGAAATTCAGCTCTGAGTGGTGGTGCTTTGACTTCGAGTACTCATTTACATTCTTCAAAATCAATTTGCTCCCAAGCTAGGCATATCCACTTTGGGTTTAGGATAAGTTGTCAAAGTAATGATTCTCTTGGTAATGTGGAATTCGAAGAAACTAATGGTCAAGTCGAAGATAAGGATGTGACAGTGGAAAACGAAACTGATAGTTTGGAGGAACTCAGGGATGTACTACACAAGGCTATCAAAGATTTGGAAGTTGCCAGGCTCAACAGTACCATGTTCGAGGAAAAGGCTCAGAGGATTTCTGAAACTGCCATCGCTCTCAAGGACGAAGCCGCTGGTGTCTGGCTTCAGGTTAACAAAACCCTTGATCTCATTCGTGACACCGTTGATGAGCAATCTGTTGCTAAAGATGCTCTTCAAAACGCTACTATGGCCTTATCTCTCGCTGAAGCTAGGCTTCAAATTGTTGAGGAGTCACTTGAAGCTGGCGGAGAGAACGCTGTTCCAGAAGCGTCCCAGGAGTCTGTGAAAAGAGACAATCTTGAAGATCAAGAAGAAGAAGAAGCACTTTTAGCTGCCAAGGATGACATAAAACAATGCCAACTGAATTTAGCGAATTGTGAGGCCCAACTGAGGAGTTTGCAGAGCAAAAAAGATGAGCTGCAGAAGCAAGTGGACAAGTTGAATGACCTTGCTGAGACTATACAGATCAATGCCTTGAAAGCAGATGAGGACGTCGCTAATATCATGAAATTGGCTGAACAAGCTGTCGCTTTTGAGCTTGAGGCTACTCAACGAGTTAATGATGCACAGATTGCTTTGCAGATAGCTGAGAAGTCTCTCTCCACCTCGCAGACCCCAGAAGAAACTCAGGGCCAACTCTCCGATGAAGAAGCTCTTCTTGGGGACGAGGTGGTACTCCTAAGTAATACTGAAGATGCTAGCCATCAGTTTGAATTAGAATCACCAATACATGAAGATATATCACCGGTACAGAACACAGCTTATCATATGCCTGATAAAGTTGCTTTGAAGGCTCTAAAACTAACGCAGCCTTCTGGTTCAAGCGATCTTGAGAATGGAAAGCCAAGTGTAGAGTCTTCTAAAGTGGTGGAATCAGATTCTGAAAAGTCAAAGATTATTGGTCAGACGAAAAAGCAGGAAACACAGAAAGATCTTCCAAAAGAGGGTTCTTCTCTTAATGCTCCCAAGGCATCGTTTAATAAATCCTCCCGTTTCTTTTCTGCATCTTTCTTCTCTTCCAACCCGGATGGGACCACAACAGTTTTTGCAAGTCTGGTTGATTCTGTCAAACAGCAATGGCCCAAGCTAGTTTTTGGTTTAGCACTTCTCGGCGCAGGGTCAGTCTCAAAATCTAATCTTCTTTTTTTCATTATTTTTGAATGATCATTTTACTACGTCAAACTTGGCCTTTTTGTTGATTATGAGCTTCTTAAATGTTCCAGACTGACATTATACTCCAATGGAGTAGGGGGGAACAATCAACTGCTTCAACAGCCAGATGTTATCAGCACTAGTACAGAAGATGTCTCTTCCAATAAGAAGCCGTTGATACGGCAAGTGCAGAAACTTCCTAAGAGAATTAAGAAACTGCTTGCGATGATCCCTCACCAGGAGGTATGAATGATCGTTCTCGTTCTTTTTCAAAGTCCCAAGCAAATTTTATAGAATGCAGGCTGAAACTTCTGCAATTATTAGGTCAATGAGGAAGAAGCTTCGCTTCTTGATTTTTTGTTCTTACTGCTAGCAAGCGTCATATTTGTGCCTCTATTTCAGAAAATTCCTGGAGGTTAGTAGAAGTCTTTTTGTTGTTGTTATTTCTCCAATGCATCCCCTTCCCTCAGACTCCTACAATTTATATGCTCTCATTAGTCAAATCCATTTTCAGTCTCGCAATCATGTTGCATAGAGATTTATGTGCTGTCTTGATGGCTTCATCTGCTTCAATGTACAGGCAGCCCTGTTCTTGGGTATTTGGCAGCTGGAATATTGATTGGTCCTTATGGTCTTTCGATAATCCGTAATGTGCACGCAACCAAGGCCATCGCCGAGTTTGGAGTTGTTTTCTTGCTTTTCAACATTGGCCTTGAGGTACTATTTGATATATACGTATGCTGTGCTTTTGCTTTTGATATGTGTTTGGTAGAAGATCCAACAGTTTCTTTTCTTTTGGTTTGAAAGCTATCTGTTGAAAGACTGAGTTCCATGAAGAAGTATGTTTTTGGATTAGGCTCCGCTCAGGTGATTTGATTAGATCCCTATATCTCATTCCACATAATATATCCAAGTTCTGTGTCCAAGGTTCCTAATCTACATTTCTTTTTGTAATCTAGGTTCTGGTGACAGCGGCAGTAGTTGGATTGATTGCCCATTACGTTGCTGGTCAGGCTGGTCCAGCGGCAATAGTTATAGGAAATGGCCTGGCACTGTCCTCCACCGCTGTTGTCCTTCAGGTGACATCTTTGGTTGCATTCAGATAGTTATCTTACTGAAAGCAATTTTGTTGAACAAAAACAATGTACTTGGTATCAGGTTCTACAAGAACGGAGTGAGAGTACATCTAGACATGGACGGGCTACATTTTCCGTTTTGCTTTTTCAGGTCGGTTCAAAGCAGAGTTCATTTTGACAGCTATGCTGGGAGTTTCTCATCATTTTGTTATTTTTTCAGGATCTAGCTGTAGTTGTTTTGCTGATTCTCATCCCACTTATTTCACCTAATTCATCGAAAGGAGGGGTAAGCTCATCTCTAGTGTTCCTTCTTATAATTGAGTACGGTCAGATGTGCCAGATATCTGTATACATTCAATGATGTCTAGGAAGTATTAATGGTAGGAAAAGGCTAAGTTTCTAATTGTTCTTCTCAGATTGGGTTTCAAGCCATTGCTGAAGCTCTTGGACTTGCTGCAGTCAAAGCAGCAGTTGCTATTACTGCCATAATTGCTGGTGGCCGTCTTGTAAGTCTCAGATACTTTAACTTTTGAGGTGCCAGATATGTTCCTGTGGAGATATTATCTAAGGCATTGACACTCTTTTGGCCCACAGCTTCTTCGACCAATCTACAAGCAGATTGCAGAAAATCGAAATGCTGAAATATTCTCTGCCAACACACTTCTTGTTATACTTGGGACTAGTTTACTGACAGCTAGGGTATGACCTTCATCTTGTTGGTACTTGGCTTTTACATTTATTCGGCCATGCCATTCTTTCTTTTCTGCTAAATGTTCCTTTCTGTAAATCAGGCGGGACTCTCCATGGCATTAGGAGCGTTTTTGGCTGGTCTACTCCTTGCGGAAACAGAGTTTTCCTTGCAAGTAGAATCAGATATTGCTCCTTATCGTGGTCTTCTGCTGGGTCTTTTCTTCATGACGGTAATTTATGAGTTTTGAAATAACTTCATCCATATATTTATCATTTCTGAAAAAAGCAGGGAACTGTGGATGGTGAAAGAAAGTATTACTTCTGATGTTTCTTTCAACTGTAAACATATGTAAGCACAGGCATAAGACTAAAAAGGGAGTTATACTCATTTCAGGTTGGCATGTCTATTGATCCGAAACTTCTTCTCTCTAACTTCCCTGTCGTAATTGGGACTTTGGGACTCTTGATATTGGGCAAGACTATATTAGTCGTTGTCATGGGAAAGTTGTTCGGAATTTCAGTCATATCTGCAATTAGAGCCGGTCTTCTTCTGGCCCCTGGTGGAGAGTTTGCATTTGTTGCTTTTGGAGAAGCTGTCAATCAGGTTTGCTATCGACATCATGTATATATTTATTTCAACGGTATTTCCCTAGAGGCCTAACCGGTGGTTCCTCCAGGGTATAATGTCTCCTCAGCTATCTTCGTTGCTGTTTCTTGTGGTGGGAATCTCAATGGCTATCACACCTTGGTTAGCTGCTGGTGGCCAGTTAATTGCATCCCGGTTTGAGTTGCATGATGTTAGAAGTTTATTGCCGGTTGAAAGTGAGGTAGGAATCTTGATGATACTTGTTTAGTATTTAGCTCTATATTCAATCATGGTACCACTTGACTTTAGTGTCACTCTGAAGCTCACACATTCTTTGGTTCAGGAAATCATTACATGTCTGACTGATGTTTAATCCCACTTATTTTTGTGGCTGATTTTATTTTGCAGACGGATGATTTGCAGGATCACATTATTATTTGCGGATTTGGACGAGTTGGGCAGGTTTATACATTATGTGAACTTCTTCAGCTTGTGCTCTTTGGAAGAGAACATCTGTGTAGATAGTCTGCGTCACAGGGTATTCTGAGAGTTTCTAACTTCTTACCCATTACTTGCAGATAATTGCTCAGCTTCTCTCAGAAAGACTTATCCCATTCGTTGCCCTCGATGTCAGCAGGTAACATAACATCACCTATTTATATTCACACACATTTAGATCACGTTTTAACCTCTCTGATATAAAATTGCATATCTAAACATTCTTTGCTTACCTGAGTACGTCATATATATTATTTGCAGTGATAGAGTGACTATAGCCCGTTCCTTGGACCTCCCTGTTTATTTTGGAGACGCTGGTAGTAAAGAGGTACACAGAGAAGAAAAAAAAGACTGCACGAGACATTTTCAGATTGTACCCAGCTTTTAAATATCACTTCACTTGTGCGAACAAACAGGTTCTACACAAAATTGGAGCAGAGAGAGCATGTGCTGCTGTGGTTGCTTTAGACGCACCAGGAGCAAATTACAGATGTGTGTGGGCTCTGAGCAAGTACTACCCCAATGTGAAGACCTTTGTCCGTGCACACGACGTTGTTCATGGTCTTAATCTTGAAAAAGCTGGTGCTACTGCTGTAATGTTCACAAAAACTCCTTCACTTTCGCATTCATATGCTTTCTGGGTCGTACATTAAATATCTCGATCACAAAAAAAAAAAATGTAGGTTGTACCGGAGACGCTGGAACCAAGTCTACAGTTGGCAGCTGCTGTTCTTGCTCAGGTAATAAAGACTTAATGATCTCTTGTCTGTGGAAATAGTAACTAATAATAGGGCACAGTGTATGATCATTTTTCGTGTGGGGTTGTCAGGTGAAGTTACCAACCTCAGAAATAGCAAACACGATCAACGAGTTCAGAACCCGTCACCTATCTGAACTAACGGAGGTGCGTTTTAATCTTAGATCAAATTCAACGTTTATTTATTTATCAGAGTGGTTTGGTCTTTGATTGATTTGTATTGGGAAATGGTGTATAATATATTGATAATGGCAGCTATGTGAAGCAAGCGGAAGCTCGCTGGGGTATGGTTTTTCGAGGACGACGACGACTAAGCCTAAAACTCAAACGTCGGATGCAACTGAGGAGAACCAGATCATCGAAGGAAGTGGTTCACTCGCCATCTGATGTGCCTTTCTCTTTTTTATTCTGGCAATAACCAAAGAACAACTTTAACATTCTTGTGTTGTGGTGGGTCCTTTTAGAGGGAGATTTATTAAATTACTTGTTCTCCTTTGATCAAAATATATTAGGAGGACGATTGTACTGTTTTGTTGGCACAGTCAGTAATAAAGACAAAACCTTAAAGAACATTTTATTTAGTGTGTGGATATTTACTCGTCTTCTTTGCCCATTTTCTAGTGTTGATTGGTACTGAAACGTTTATCATTTTATTCTCGAAACAGACTGAAACGTTTATCACAAAATAAAAGTATTAAAGACAAATCAAACAGAAAAGTAGTCAAAAGCAGAACACTAAGGAACATCCAGACACTAGGACACTCTATCTGCTTCATCTTTTGTTAAACAGTCTTGGACTTGGGATGCGATGGCAGTAACTGCAAAAAGCAAGAGATTGACGATGGCTTTTAGTCCAAGACTACAACCAACACATATAAAAGTAAGGAAAAGGGTTGTCATGAATAGTAATACCTGATAACAAGAGATGAGAGAGGAGGCGAAACCGAAAGCGCCAGTGACACGGGGAGTGACTTTCTTCGGAGCCAATTGAAGCAAACCGAAAGCAACAACGAAATCCATTCCGGCTTTGATCAGAGCCAATGACCTCTCGTTTGATCTCTGTAGTTTCGCGCGGTATTGCTCATTCTGCCCAAAAACAAAATGTCAAAAAAAAATATAAAAATCAAGCATACATAGTTTCTTCTTAAGAGAATATTAATGGATTGGAGGCAAAGCTTACTTGGTGTTTATCCTTGTTGCCGATCTCCTTTTCAAGCTTCTTAATAGAGGCAGAGAGCCTACCAAGCTCCCCAAGCTCGACTAAGGATGTGCAGGCAGAAGAACCCATCCAACAGAAGAGGGATATACGTCCAAGAAGCTCAGCTCGTTCTTTGTTCTATAGCAAAGCAGATACAGATGAAGCCTTAGTTTTAAATTGAAGATTTACACCATATTTAAAATGCAGAGACTCTATGTGTGGTTACCTTGTAAATGCCAGTCCTATTAAGCCAGACAATTTGATCGAGGAACAAGAAGGTAGAGAGCAATGCGTTCTTGGACTTTCCGAGGAGAGCAAGAGGGAGAGGAGTGCCTTTGGGAACAGGGCTGATGAGGGCATGGAGATCATTCACAAACTTGAAGAGACGGAACACTTTACGGGCCAAGCTGGTGGACTTGTCGACATTCTGAGCAGTGCCAGGCTGTCCATCACTCACGAACTTGGATCCGTACTGTATAGCTCTGCATATCTTGTCCCTCGCCTCCGCCTTGTTCAAATACACTACTAGTAGTCCTAGCTCTGCTCTCGTCCTCTCCAGGCTGCTGCTACTCATCTTCAAATCCTAACCCATTTATATTCATCAAATTCAAGTCTAAGCCCTAATTTTTTGTTCTATCCTTACAACAACAACAGCACACAGATTCACAAGACAAGAAAAAAACAAAAGACGAGAGTAGAATTTGAGATTCAAAGTGTGTTTTACCTTTACGAATAATCTTCTGGTGCAGTCGAGGTTGAATCAGAGTAAGACGATGAAACGAGACTCTCACCAACTTTAATTAGATGACAGGCAACAATACTAATGTAAAGGGTTGGATTAGATTAGGCTTCTACATAGTTGACTTGTAAAATAAATTCAAACTCATGGGCTTATAATATAAAGCCCAATTGTATCATAAACTGCTTATGGGCTTTTCAGGGGAAGGAAAAATCTAGTAACTTGTACCCAGTCTTTTTAGTCATGTTAAATATTCAAATTCATGGTCTACTAACATAAAGCCCAATATTTTATATTAACTGCCCAATGGGTCGGTCTTTTAGGGGGAAGTAAAAATCTGGTAACTTGTAACCTGTCATTTTAGTTTAGTCATGGATCATCTTTATACGCTTTATAAAAGTTAATTAAGGTTTTGTCATTGTAAAGACACTATCATTTTGTGATACTACAACTTTTCCACCATACAGAGAGACTTACACCAGAATATGATTGGTTTGATCTGCGTTCTACTTACTTCCTGCTCATATCGACAATGGTCATAATATTCATCTGCATCTCAGTAGCCTCCTCCTCATGCTGCTTTCTTCTCTGGTGGCTTCCTGAAAACTTCGATACGTATTATGAACCACCTTCTATTCTCTGCCTATTACATTATGCAACTTGACAAAGTCACCCAGCGTAAGCTCTTCTGGCCTCGACTGCAACAATGGTACAACACAAAAAAACACATGATCAGTCCAAGGTTTTGCCAACCTAGATACAACTTCCCTAAAGATAGGAGTTTGTGGTATTTAATATCAGATTCATATAAACCGTTTCTGGTTACTGATATGAGGTCCATTTAAAACCGCACCCTAAGAAGACATAGACAAGTCATCATTACTTACAGTGACTGGAAGACCTGCTACTCCAAGAGCTTTCTCGATCTCTGGAGATGACGATAGGTGCTGGAGTGACTTTCTTAACATTTTTCTCTTCCCATTGAATGCAGAATTCACCTGTTTTTGTGCGATTGGTTTCAGCTTCTTTTTTTTTTTGTTTCCTGTTCTTACAAAATCTGAAGAGAGAGTTTTAGGTACCAAAGAGAAGAAACTTTTGGTGGAGGAGACATCGGGATAGTCCCTCGGATGCTTTAGTTTGAATGTTACAACAGCTGCATCAACCTGCAAGGAGAGCACAAGATGAAACCCAACTATATGGTACATATAATATGTAATTGATTGAAACAAAGAAAGGTGAAACACACCTTGGGCCGAGGGAAGAAGTTCTCCCTAGGAACTCTGAAATTGTATTCCGGTTCTTGAAACAAAGAAAGCAGTTTATCAGCAAAAGAATCCACATTAACAAGAATTGCAAACACAGAGGAAGGAGCAACAAGTACCAGAATAGAAGTTGACCAAAATGTTGATGGGTCGGTATTCAGATGTTCGCAAAGCTGGCTCAACCAATCGCAAAGCTGCCTCATCCTAAGATTAAGCCCCAACACAAAAACTGTTATTATATTAAAGCAATTGAGATAAACCCTTTGAAAAGGATGGAGGAGGAGAAGAAACCTGGAGTAAGAGAACAACGTGAGAGAAAATGTCACCCATAGGAAGAAGAAGCTTGACAACATCAGTACTTATGTTAAAAGGTAAGTTGGACACAACCTGCATTATTCATAATAATAATAATAATAATATACAAGTGTAAACCATCAATATTAAGACAGATGTGGTGCTTGCTGAGTTAGAGCCACAGAGAAGAGAGAAACTTGTGTGAGACCTTTGCAAGAGCAAAATCAGGATGAGATAAGTTTCTAGTCTCTAAAAAGGAGAGCATGTGAGAACGGATGTGAGACTTGACAAAATCCTCATGCAAAACCTACAAATGAATGAATGAATGTACCCCCATCTCTTGTTAGAAAACCAGTCCACAAAGCATCCATCAGAGAGACAAACCACACGAGCTGTTGTTGTTGGTGATAATACCTTGAACTTGTCGGAACCTGCGAATCTTTCTCTCACCAAATCCACCATATGAGGATCCTATAAGAATTTGGTTGCAAAACTCAGAATCAACAATGCCTGCTTGTAAACAAACAAACAAACAAAGATCTGAGGAATGTAGGAAACCTTGTCGATGGCAAGAACAGAAGCACCTAAGTTGAGAAGAACATTGGTCAAAGAGCCAGTCCCAGGTCCTATCTCTAATACAAAATCTCCTTCTTTCACTTTAGCCGCTGCCGCTAGCTGATCGTTTATGTCCGAATTCAGCATGTAATGCTGTCCCATGACACACAAAAAAAGAAAGGTTTCAATCATTATTATATACCACTTGGCTAAGAACGTGAGAGCACACAAGGTGTTCGACAGTTTATCTCAACGAAGCAGATATACTCAAATTAACAGAAATGGGGTTAAAGAGAGAGAGAGAAAGGGAGAAGGAACCTGCCCAAGGGATTTTCTGGGAAAGCGGCCTCGAGAATTGAGTGATTTGATGGTTGCGTGGTAATCATCATCTGTGCTCTTCGCGCCGCAACACACCTTCTTCTTCTTCTTCTTGTTCCTCAAAAGAGATATATTTGAGCTCCTCCTTGAGAAAGAGGCCAAGGTTTCCCTCAGTGAGGGAGAACTGTCTCCGTTGTTGTTCATCCATGACGGAACCCGCGAGGAATTGATGGTTGATGTTATTGTTACCACCACACTCATCCTCTCTCTCTCTCTTTTTGCTCCCGATAAAGAACCAAACCTTTGCTCTCTCTCACTTGTTTTGCTCTAATCCACCGCAATTTACTTGCAAATATCACCACGTTCTCACTAATACAGCAGCAGATGTAGCTGTGGTGTAGTGGTTATCACGTTTGCCTTACACGCAAAAGGTCTCCAGTTCGATCCTGGGCAGCACCTTTTTTTTTTTTTTGTTTTATACATTTTGGATTAAAAAAAAGGTTTATTTCTTTAACTCAGTGGAAAGACTGACTACAAAGATGGATGTGCAAGTCTCTGAAACAAGATGGTCTACTAGATTAGAGAAAAAAATCAAAGCCAAATCCCTTTTATACAGACCTGAAACTAGGTTTTTACTAAAAATAACACGAGTATGTTCCTATCCAAACAAAAGACGACGCCTTACAGACTTTGAAAAGCTACTACTACTTGCTTCTCTCTTCTTTTCTGCAGAAGCAGAAGCTACTGAGCTCCCCCCTGTGTCTATATTTTCAGCTGGTGTGGCTGCTGCTTTCGTTGAACGGTAGAAATCAGTAATACTTCTTTGTGCACCCATTGACGATGATCCTGCTACCCCTTCTTCACAAACATTCTTCTTTTTCGACTCTCGCAGTTTCTGTCAGTTTTAACCAAAAACAATAAGCCAAAGGGAGGGAAACAAAACGGACAAAACCCAAATATCAATCGATAGAGAGAGAGAGAGAGAACCATTCACATTACCTTTTCTTGTAGGAAGTGCTCTGTCTCCTCAGGAAAAGCAGACTGGACAAGTCCTATGCATTCATCAGTTAGCAAGAAGCATTCACCGTTATCATCTTGCACCTGTGGTTCATTTAACCCATCTAAGGGATCAACAACACAATCCTCCTCTTCCACCACTTCTTCTTCGTCTTTTTCCCATACAACAATCGGTTTCTCTGGAGTTAAACCACATGTAGATATGGGTTTTCTCCACCTTATCACAAATGACTTATGCCCATATCTAGTTTTCATGCACTTGACTGAATGAAACTCGTACTGGTCGCATAACAAGGGATTTCCCTTGTTGTTGTTGTTGTTGTTGTTTCTTGCCCTTTCTCTTAGATAAATGGTCGACAACATCGGAAGCAACATTTTTCTAACATAAG
Organism: Brassica napus; assembly: GCF_020379485.1. NCBI lineage: Eukaryota > Viridiplantae > Streptophyta > Magnoliopsida > Brassicales > Brassicaceae > Brassica > Brassica napus. The sequence continues at coordinate 44,940,528 of NC_063442.1, forward strand.
AAGGATCCCAGTGCAGGTTGAAAACCATGCAATCCACTAGCATTTCCGTATCAGGAAATCCCCAAGACATTGAAGACCCTTCTTCTGTACTTAAAAGATTAGGATTCAGAACAAGAATCATGCAATGTAATGTAATGCGCACAATACATACAGTTATTAAAATCATTTTCATACCTGTGAAAATATCGGATAGATAGAGTTGGATAATCTTTCTGTTGGGAAAATCTGGGCCTAGAGTAATTTTATCGCAGACTTTGATCCACCAATTCTCGGTTTTCTTCTGTTCCTTCAAAACTCGATCCTTGGAACAGAAGGAGCATTCACATATAAACTCCAATGGTTTCTTAATGCAACCAGAATCAGAGCTGCAGTGCTCACAAGAGGACTTGAAATGAGTTCTCTTGCTGCCGGGATGTCCACAACGAGAACAGTGAGGAAGTCTTCTTTTCATCTGGGAGCTGGATTCTTCACCATCATCATCCACTGATTTGATCCCACTACTCACTGCAGGTTTAAACCCTTTTCCAATGTCCTCTAGTCTACACGAAGTGCGTTCGAGAAATGGTCAGTGAAGAGACAGAAAGCTTTTACGGAAGAATATTAATTAATACCTTTGGAGGATCTCGTCATCAGAGAAGGCACGGACAATGCGAAGTGCTTTATCGAGACCAATCCCAAGAACACCACCAGAATCAAAGTCGTTACCAACCAAAAGAGAGATGGCTATCAAGTGTCTCCGCTTCAGACCGAGGCCAGCTTCGATATCAGACATATGGTAGCACTCGAATGGCTCCTAGACAGAAATGCGGATTTCATAATGAGTAAAAGGAAGACCAAACCATTAGCGAGTCAAAGAAGAGGAAGGATTGGATTACAGTGGAGTTAGGCTTGATGGCTTTGATAACGCAGTTGGCACCAAAGAGGAAAGCATCACTATCAGGAGTAATGCAAGCATCCACAAAACCTTGGCTACTGAGTTGAGCACAGAGAGCTTCAGCTTCACCATTTGCTTTCAGAACAGGGATGCCGAGCAATTTAAGTAACTCCTACATATATAAACACAAGAATGTATTGAATAAGAAGATAATAATGGAATGTGAGCCAAAAGGTAGCATCAAAGGCTCAAACCTTACCATACATTCGCTAACCCATTCACAAAACTGCTTATTTCTCTCAACGGAGACTCCCTCTTGGAGACTGCAAGTAGTATCAATTCCAGAAGATCGGTAAAACCTAGAGATTCTGGTTTGGGATTTCAAGGGGGAAGGTGTTCCATCAACCACAAATACTGGGTACGCTCCATACTGCATTATATCCAGGAAAACCAACAATCAAACCCTAAACCCCTAAAAAGAAAAAAGAAAAAAGAAAAAAAAAACAGATTGGGAAATTCAAATGAAGCAATGCATGGCATCAGAAGAGTAAATGGAAGAAGAACCTTGGAGAAGAGATTGATGGTTCGGAAGAAGGTGAGCCTCAGGTGAGGTTTAAGGGCCAAACCCTTGACGGCAGTCTCATGCTGAATGATCCAGAAGGAGAGATCAACAGCCACCCGTTTATCCCTGAGATAATCAGAGCCTTCGTGTCGACCATAAGGTCTCAACAAATCCCAGAACTTTCCTCCCACTCCCATCCAATCAATTGCCAAACGGCCCAACACACACAGAGAGAGCGAGAAGGAGGAAGAAAGAGGGAGAGAAAAGGGCGATTATATTCTTCTTACCGTTATGGAGTCTCTGGATTCTACCTAATCTACTTCAACTTCTTTATATGGACTCATTCTATCACCCGCCACCACTTTGGGCTACTCTTTCGTGGCCTCAAGCCCATTTACTAGCCCAGAAAACATGTGCTAGTTCCAATTTTGTTAACTGATAGATATTTTTTTTATATAGAGATTAAAGTTGTAGAAATTAAACAAAAGAGAGTCAGAGTTGTAGACATAAACTTTAGTGTCGAAAAATGTGCAACACAAGACTGGAAAAATGCTTCCAAAGATTACTATGTTTCAAGTTTGATCCCCTGCCCTGTAACGAGTCTTTTTTTGACACATGAAAAACTAGAAAGAGACATTTGAGTACATCAAAACAAAAACAAAAACTGATAGTTTTCCACCTATAAAATTGTTCAAAAACAGAAACAAGTAGAAGCTCAGATCCAGAAGTCTGCCATATAGGAGGAAGCAATTGAGTTCCGAGTATCTGAAAGAAACTTTGGTGGGATATAGAGCAAAGCCTTATCTTTCTCAACTCTTGATCCGTTCCAGTTCTTCTTCCGCTGTTTTCAACTGCAGACGCAATGTGTGTACTTTCCTCTCCAGCTCTTCTACATTGCTTCTGCTTGTCGTTGGATGGTACGGCGTCAAGAACTTATCCGAGAATGCCTTTAACGCTTCCACCCCTGTCACCTGTCTCATCCCACAACAAGTTTAAATCTCCAGAGTAAACGAGTCTTTAGTTTTTGAACCTATTCAGTTATGTTCCTTCTCTTACCTCTTCCGGAAGCAGAGGAAGTTTTGTGATATTGAAGTCATCGTATAGCATATAAAACTGATCAAGGTACTTCTGCTGCATCCGCATCCTTGCTCTGAGCAACTTGGATTCCACATCTAGTAGACAAGAGAGGCAAGTGATATAATAGTCGTGTACACAAAAACAAAGTTTCATACGGGAAGATAGGCGCACAAATAGAAAGAAAAAAAAAATCTGCAAAAAGTAGCACCTTCGTCATCGTAGAGTACTTGGTTGATGATGATGTTATGCGTGTCGATCTCAAACTTGGCGAGTTCCTGAACTAATCTCTCCGTTTCATAGAGAGACAAGAACTCAGGGATGCAGACACAGACGAACGTTGTCAAATCCTGCGCATTTTATCAAATTGCACAATCAGAATCTCCAGCAATGCAGAAGCATGCATGGTGTCAAACAAAATTCATAAAGAGAAGTGACACATATATGGAAAGTTAAAAATGGTACAGCAGAAGGAAGAAATTGTTATGAACACTGGAAAAAAGAAGAAGCAAAGGAACCAAGGTTACCGGGTCTTTAAACTGGCGATTAACTTGTTCAATGACATCCTTCAAGCCCTCAAGTCTTCCCAAGAGAGCATCCTCCCCAAACTCATCTTCCATGCCAAACATACGGCTCATCTGCAAAACGAAACCAGCTCAATGAAAAAGCAGCGAAAGAAAGAGCAATTATTGAGTAATTCCAAAAGAGATGCCTGATTCATCAAGCCACCAAAGCGACTCTTCAAGGACATCAATTTGGAAAGGCCCTTCTCAAGAGTGGCGGGGAACTGCAAGAGACGGAGAGTGTGACCAGTAGGAGCGGTGTCAAAGACAATAGTTGCATAATCCATAGTTTGGACCAACCTATAAAGAAAGAAGAAAAGAATATATCAGATACATAGTTAGTTACTAGGAAGAAGAAAAGGATACATACTTGAGCATCTCAGCGAAACTCATGGCCTCATCGATACCAGGAATGGCATTGGCCAAATCAGAGAATAAACTATCCATCCCTTCAGGGCCAGCCAAGTCATCAGTTTCAACAGTAGGATCCACCTCCTGAGAAAAGCAGCATACAAGATTCGGAATACAAATTAAATTGATGCAAATCATCCCGAATCCTACTACTAGTCAAAATCGAGCAACGAATTGTGGAAGATTGAGATCGGATTACAGATCAAATCAGTAGGGATCTAGGAAGGAAAGGAGGAGATGGAATACAATACCATGGCAAAGAGATTGGAGAAGCCTTGGACCAAAGTGGGGGATTTAGTGAAGCGCTGCTGAAAGGCGTCGCTGAGATTGTGAGCGGGGTCGGTGGAGATGATGAGGACGGAGGATCGAACCCTAGCGAGACAAATAGAGAGGATGGAGCTGCATGTCGTCTTCCCAACGCCTCCTTTCCCACCCACGAATACCCATTTTAGAGAATCTTGATCCAGAATGTTCTGCACTGTCGCCTCCGGCATATCCGACGCCATTCTCACTGCTTCCTTCCTCTTCCACAGATATCGTCTCGCTCAATCAAAGCTTTCAGTTTGGCGTATAGAAAGAGTTTTAACGATTCCCGGTTTAAGTTTTTCTGGGTCATTTGGTTCTTTATCGAATTGTTAATTTTTAAATATCTCAGGTTGGTTTTCATTCGGTTTAACTTTGGTTCAGTCTATAACCGATCAATCAACTTATATACTCTAGAGAGAGAGAATTGGGGGTAGTCGGAGAATGGCGGCGGCGACATCAGAAGAAGGAGCGAAAGTGCAAGTGTTCGTAGACTGGCTTCAGGTGAATGGAGCTGAGTTACGAGGCTGCACCATCAACTCTTCCCCCAAAGGATTTGGCATCATTTTCGCCGAAGCTCAAGGCTCTTCCGACGGTAAAGCTCATCCATCATCTGCTTTAAATTTGATTTGATTTTATCTCTAAAAAAAAGAAAACTTATGATTAGCTTTCTGAGTGAGTTAACTCAGATGATGATGATGATGTATTGGTGGTTGTTCCGCTTGAATTGGCAATCACCCCAATGAGAGTCCTTCAGGAGCCTCTCCTCGGTCCTGAGTGTCGCTCCATGTTCGAACTTGGTCATGTCGATGATCGCTTTCTCATCATTTTGTTCCTTACTTTTGAGCGTCTTCGTCCTCTTTCTTCTTGGAAGCCGTAAGTAAGCTTTTTTTCTTTTTTTCTACATATTCAATTTCCTTCCTTCTTTGATTTTTTTTACACTGTATGTGTGGTAGGTATCTTGACATGCTTCCCACTCGATTTGGCAATCCTCTTTGGTTCTCCGATGATGACTTCCTCGAGCTCAAAGGCACTAACTTGTACGACGCTACCCTCTTACAGGTGTATATTTGGACAAAGTCTCTATCTTGCTTGTCATGTGACATTTTCTCCTTACATATAATAATAATTCTGAAGATGAATTCGTTTCCTTGCCTTTTTTCAGAAGAAGAAGTTGCTCTCTCTTTACCATGACAAAGTGGATCCCCTCCTCAAAAAGCTTCTTCTTTTGGATGGCGTTTCTGAAAGGTTAACTGGCTTTCACATTTTTATGCTACTTTGTTCTTCTTGATGGCCAGCCAATCATATTTATTTCTTTCTTTTCTTCTCCTGCAGCAATGTTTCCTTTGAACACTTCCTCTGGTATGTTTGTTGGCTATTTCTTTTCTAGTAGAACCAATTGTTTTAGTGTGCGGGAAACAGCCTCTAAGTGATGTTGAGACCTTTTCTCGTTGCGCCAGGGCTAATTCTGTATTCTGGAGTCGTGCCTTGAACCTTCCTCTCCCACATTCGTTCGTCTTTCCTCAAAACCAAGAAGATGTTGGAGGTTGCCATTCAACACCTGCAACGGATTCCCATCAAAAAGGCAAGTCATTATTGTCCGTGTTACTGTTTCTATGTCTGATCCCTGTATTTAGTTTATTTGTACGATTACTAAATAACTTCATGAGTTTCTTCATTTTCTGATTGGTAGAGATTCAGGATCAAGCCCCTGGCGCCACATCTGTAGGAAGCGGAGATACTGTGTGGGTTGAGGGGCTTGTTCCCGGCATTGACTTTTGCAACCATGGTATGCCAATACCAGGAATTGACTCTTTTATTTGTAGAAAGTAGACTCTAAATATTGGTTTCTCTGTCCCATTGTGTTTGTGTGGTGAATGGAATATATTCCTGGTGTAATGTGATATGTTGTACTATTGATATGGCAGTATAGACTTGAAGCCTTTCGCGACTTGGGAAGTTGATGGGACCGGATCAGTATCTAAAGTTCCTTCCTCCATGTACCTTCTCTCCGGTTGTCCAATACTCTTTTTGTGTTAGTCCTCACTTTCAAATAATATCGAGCATTCCTTTTTTCCTAACTGCTACAATTCTCTAAACTGAACAGTTGCACAAAATCCTATTCCAAACAAGGAGATCACGATCAGTTATGGTAACAAAGGAAATGAGGTAAGACATTTTACAGTTCGTTCCTGGCAGCTTGAAAATACAATGAACTGAATGGGACCTGTTTGTTAAACAGGTCCAAATATGTCGTTTTGTTGGCTTAAATATATCGTGTATTGAGCTTAAATAGGTCTTTGCATTTTGTAAATTATCACATCTAGTCCTTTGTTTGAGTGGTGTGTCTTCTTGTTGTATGCAGGAGCTTCTTTACCTGTACGGATTTGTGATAGAGAACAATCCCGATGATTATCTCATGGTAAGTATTATTATATATGATTCTTAAGTAAGTTTGAAGATCAAAAAGATGCTCTTCAAATGTTTTTTTTTTGCACATCTGCTGTTAGGAATAACATTCGATATATTCAGGTACATTATCCTGTTGAGGCGATTCCCAGCATCCCTTTCTCTGATTCCAAGGGACAGCTTCTTGAAGCTCAGGTTAGCAGTTCTCACTATCTTACTCAAACTTTGGATTTTGACTTAATATACAATCGGTTGAACTGAAAATTTTCTCTCTGCAGAAAGCTCAACTCCGTTGTCTCCTGCCAAAATCGCTCCTGGATCATGGTTTTTTCCCACAAACGACATCAAAAGTCAGAGAAAGCGATGAGAAGGGAACAGCTGCTAGATCCTGTAATTTCAGTTGGTCTGGGCAGCGTAAGACGCCCTCATATGTGAACAAACTAGTTTTCCCAGAAGATTTTATGACAGGCTTGAGGACCATTGCCATGCAAGAAGATGAGATTTACAAGTTCTCAGCTATGCTTGAAGAGGTATCATCACTCATCTAAATAATATAATATTCACAGTTAGTATTATTCCACTCGATATTGCTTTTATTGAAACGAAGAGTATATATATATATATATTGTCATGGTGAAAGCTTGTAGAGTCAAGACCAGACGAGCAACCTAGTGAAACTGAGGTGAGGATGGCGGTATGGGAAGCATGCGGGGATTCTGGAGCTTTGCAGTTGCTTGTGGATCTCCTTAATACAAAGTAAGCAAATTGAATTCGTTACATTTGACATGATTATGTCAAGAGCGAACCAACAGGTTTGTCTGTATCAAGTAAGTGATGCATTTTATTTGGGTGACAGGATGATGAAGCTGGAAGAGAATTCCGGCAGTGAAGAACAAGATGCTGGGCTCCTTGAGGAGGCATGCGTCTTGGAGATCCATGAACAGCCCAGGTACAAATGTTGATGATAATTATAGCTGGGAATATCAGAGGAGGGGATTGTTGGCATTGCGTAATCTAACCAAATATACATAATTTAATCAGAGAAGTACACAATCTTTCTTTATTGACATGTTGGTTTGAAAATATGTGATGATAATAGGGAGTTGGAGGAGGAGGAGGAGGAGGGGAAAAGGATGATGAGCAGAAACAAGTGGTCAAGTGTGGTATACCGTAGAGGCCAGAAACAACTCACTAGACTCTTTCTGAAAGAAGCAGAGCATGCCCTTCACTTGTCCCTCTCCTCTGACCATTGTTGAGTATTATTCTTCTAAAAGATTAAATAAAAGGCTGGACACTTTTTTAAAGTTTATTGTACTGTAGCTTTTAAAGCCTGATCCCATATTTTCTACAAAACTGAATTTAATAAATTTAAAATATTTTGGTTTATTGTTTATATTTGTAAACCAGTTTGGTTTTAATTTTGTATTGGAACCAAAAGGATCAAAAATTATTGGAGAAGAGACAACAAAAAGTATGTGAATTTAATACCAAAAAGAGATCAGTACTATAACTATTGTATACATCACCACCGCAAAATCTATAAGAATTACACACAGCCACCCCCCCCCAAAAAAATATGTAAAAAGCCTATTTGAAACTTAGGTGCAAGTAATCCACAAGCGGATTTATTTTGGGATAGAAGGTGAATATAATACTCGCGCTGCCTAAGATGATGGTGCTGTCGTCGAACTGCTTTGAATGTTAAGTGATGCCATCCGTCTTTCTGCGGCCGCTGCTCTCTTTTCCCTCTCCGCTGCCATTGCTCTTCTCACTTCCTCCTATTAACAATTTAACACAACACAAAATGTTGACGTCTCTTCTCTTTAGATACCAGACTCGAAGTCATATTATAAATACACATTTTGGGTTTGTGAAGCTCACCACTTTAGAGATGGGTTTCTCCTTCTCAGCCTGCTCAGCTTCTGCCTGTAAACACAAGGAGTGTTAGATTACAAGTTAACTGCCCAGTTTGTTTTGTATAAGACAGTGATTAACACGTTACTTGAGCCTTCTTTTCTCGGGCTTTGCGCAGTTTCTTCATTTCTTTTGCTCTTGCTTTCTTCTTGGCGTCTTTCTCTGCCTGTAACAATCATCACCGTCACAAAATCAAGTTAGTCACATGCTGGATTCAGACAGCACCCCGTATGAATGCAAATGTTTGTCAACACAAATATCATGGGAGCACGAATGCATAACTTTCATACAACACCATATATTTGGACCCTCGTACACAACCACCACATATATCCATAAACCCCTGGATAGAGCTTAACAGAATTTTTTAAGTCAACAAATGCAAAGTACCTGCTTAGCAGCTTGAGATTCCTCCATCTCCTTGGTGAGCGGGCTGGGTACTTTAGCATCATGCCAATTCCATTTTTCAAGGTTTGACGCCATAAACCGCCTGAAAATGTTTCTCACTTCCTTGTCATTTGCAAGCATGTACGGCGTTCTCCCTCTTTCATCCTTAGCACAAGGATCCATACTCTCCTCCAGTAACTTCCCAACTCTCTCACAATCACCAGATTTAGCAGCTTCGTGTAATGGAGTTGACGTACCAGTAACTATATCTCCGAGGTCCTCTTCTATAACATTTGGTTCCTCTAAGACTATTCTGGTAGTAGAAGTTTCAACAGACTCATCCTGTCTTGAGATTTCACCCGAATCCTCAGTGTCCGTGTGCACCACGATATTAGCTTTGGCTTCTTCTGGTGGATTTACAAAAATCTCCTCAGTTACATATGCAACCTGAGTCAACTGATTATATATACGCTGTGATTCTTTGAAGGTTGGCCGCCGGATAGTAAATGGAACGTTTCGTACAGCGCAGTTTTGGCTGCTAAAGTATGGTTTGCCTGCATTGAAAAGCAGTTGCCTACTGCTTGAGGGAGCATGGACATAAACACAAGATGCACCATCAAAATAAGGCTTCCAGCTAGCAAGTAGCTCTTGTATATCCTAACAAAGTTGAAAAATGATTATTAGAATTCCAAATCAATCTAAGGTGTAATTTTGGTCGAGGATAAGAGGACATAAACAAACCAACTAACGAACCTTTTTCAAAGCAAGTTCATTATAACGACGAAGTGAGGCACCAGCAGAGTGGATACTTCCCCCACTCCCATCTTTCGTGGACTGCTTTTTCCCAGCCTTGGCTCTTACAACGTATCTATGGAATTTAAAGGACAAGTAAACGACCTATTTGCACAAGACTCAGAGAAAGCTAACATAATGTTATATTGCACAAGAGAGAGAGGTACCTGTGGAATGTCTTATGAGCGACAACGGACTTTCCATTAAAGACAGTACCAGCAAAGTGGCCACCACTAGCAAGCAACACGACACACATTCTCCTATCATCCGTATTAACGAAATTCCTCAGCCTCTCAGTGACATCACTCTCGGGCAAGCTCCCAGAATCATCAAGAGAAACTCCTGTGTAGGAAACCCTTTCAGCCTCGTCCATGATTAAGCTTTTCCAGATAGAAACCTTGTCACCGCTCTGAAGAAGAATAAAGAGCTTCTTTTTATCAACAAGAGCATGGAACAAGGGCCTTGGCTCAGATTCGTCCTCTGATCCAGAGATACTAGACACATCATAGTCTTGGACGGACTCAGATGTCAACTCATCAACATCTTCTTCTCTCAAAACAGCCTTTCCAGCTACACTCAGCTTGATCTAACAACAACAGAGTGTTTGATTAATTAGTAGGAGGATACACAATTATTCGAATTCAAATAAGAAGAGAGAGAGAGATGAGTACGTTAAGGCGATGAATGTCGGACTTGAAGTGAGAGCGTTGATCGTGAAGGGAGACGAACTCGATTTTACAAGTGTTACAGGTCCATCTATCCAATATGACGCCGCCCTCCTTGGAGCTCTTCTCCGCCGGTGAAAGCACTGGTCCAAACCGGACCGAAGGATTCAACAAGCAACAGGAGTTAAAGAAATCCACATTCAAGTCAAAAATCGATCGAGGCAGCTCGGAAGATGGCTGGTCGTCGGTAGCCATAGAGATTCCAGTACAATTGAAAAATTGGGGGTTGGTACTTGAAAGCATAAAGCGACACTACCTAGGCCGATTGTTGTTTCTTTAATGGGCCATGATAAGATTAACGTGGCCCATATAATGCCCAATACTACAAGCAATCGTTTATTAGTGGACCGACACTCTCTCATAGAGGTGGCCCGTATAATTCCAATACGACGGCGGACCTCACTGCAGAAAAATCGGGAAGAAAAAGCTCTCCAGCATCGAGGAAGGAAGAGGGAGGAAATCAACTCAAAGCTCCGCTAGATTCCAAGCATCACAGCGTCAATGGTCAGACTTTGATTTTGTTTTTGTACATGTTAATAGTAAATAAGAGTGTGGAGTTTCGTCATCGTCTTGGTTTGGTTTGCGCAGTCAGTAACATTGCACACGAATCTGGGGGATATAAAGTGCGAGATCTTCTGTGACGAGGTTCCCAAGAGTGCCGAGGTTACTTGTTTTGTCTTTGAAAATTGAAAGTGATATTCATTGTTTAATCTCTCTGCTGGGTGAGGAAGGATTGTCTGCTGCTGCTCAGTCAGTCTCTGGATTTTTATATTATAATAGCAATCGCAAAAGTTAGGGTTGTTTGAATAATGTTCTATGTAGCAGCTGAATTTGTCTTGGTCCTTGATTAGGTGGTGGTGGTCATTCATATCGCAGTTTTGTTTTGTTTTTTTTTGTAAAGCTTTACTGATAATAAACGCTTGCACAATCCTGCTGTATTGATGATGATGATGATGCAGAACTTTCTGGCGCTATGTGCAAGTGGGTATTACGATGGGACAATCTTTCACAGGAATATCAAAGGCTTCATGATTCAAGGCGGAGACCCAACCGGAACTGGGAAAGGAGGAACTAGCATCTGGGGAAAGAAATTCAATGACGAGATTCGTGACTCCCTTAAGGTACTCTACTTATTTCTGCCAAGGGATGATCATATATACCTAGTTGATCTCTCTTTTATTAAAATACTTAGCATCCACAAATATAGGATTCTCTCCTTAGGCTTGGAAATCTATATATTTTATCCATTTAAAAAGCATCAATGTGTTTTGACTCACATACCTGCTGTGTCAGCCGCTTAGGAGGAGTATTTGGTTTTGAATCGATTTGCCTTTTTAATTATTATTTATTGTTGTGACAGCACAATGCAAGAGGGATGCTGTCGATGGCAAACAGTGGGCCAAACACAAACGGAAGCCAGTTCTTCATAACCTATGCAAAACAACCTCATCTCAATGGACTATACACCATCTTTGGCAAAGTCATTCATGGCTTCGAAGTTCTTGACATCATGGAAAAGGTAAACCCACCCCCGTAAATCTTGTTTCCCCTCAAGAAATCACCTCTTGGGTTTTCTTTCCTACTGTGACAAGAGTGTTGAAAAAAAAAAAGTGATTTTGAGTGATATGATTGTGCAGACTCAAACAGGTGCGGGAGATAGGCCGCTTGCTGAGATAAGGCTAAACCGTGTGACAATCCACGCCAATCCACTTGCTGGTTAATATGTCACAATGCTTGAACCTAAGCCCCTGTTATTCGTTTTCAACCTATTAAAAAGCTTGTACTGGATTTTTTTTTTTTTTCTTTAATGAATTATCACTCGCTTTAGAAATCCATGTCCTGAGAGAGTTTCAAAGTTTTAGAAACGTACGTGACCATTAAAAGAGTATCTATCTATTATTGTGTAATAAAATTATGGAAGCTTGTTGTTCTACACAGTGGGCCATCATCAAAATTCATTGAGGCCTACAAAATAATGTAAATGGGCTCTGTGGTAAATGAAATCCAGTCTTGTTGACAGAACACCGACCCAATTCGGCGCAATTAAAGCGGACTGAACCAGTCTAGTTGAGGGGTAAAAAAGGTAAAAGGCAGTACTTTTTTTTTATTTTGGACACAGTAGGACCCAGTTAAACACAACGACTGTCTCTGTCTTCATTCAAAATTACGAACCGAGTGTGGGCCCCGCCATCCTCCTCCTCCACCATCACTACTGTTTTTAAAAAAAAATAAATAAATAAATAAATCCCCAAAATTGGAAAAAACCCTCGATTGATTGTGGTCTGCAAGGGGGAACCTCTGCTTACCTCATTTGCATCTATTTCTCTGACTAATAAGAAGATTAGTAAATCATAGGAGGATAGATGGCAATGGCGTCTTCTTCATCGAGAAATGGTGGGACGAGAGGAGGATCCATGAGACCAGTCTCTGGAGCTAATTCGTCAAATCTGAGATCGTCTTCCTTCAAATCAAGGATTCCTTCCTCCGCTCCAGCTCCCCGCCGCAGCTCATCTGCTGCTCCTCTCGGAGGAGGAGGAGACAACGGAGGTGTCCCCCTATTATCATATCTATCACTGCGCACTTTTACTCTGATGCATTTTTTTATTCAAACGTTTACTTGATTGATTAGTGTTACGTATTCTCCATTAGATCTGCTCTGAAAGGAGTGTATATTTGCTGTCGTGTTGTTAAACAGTGCCAGGGAGAGTTCGAGTGGCAGTAAGATTACGACCTCGGAATGCAGATGAGTGCGTGGCGGATGCTGATTTCGCGGATTGCGTGGAGTTGCAACCTGAGCTTAAAAGGCTTAAACTTAGGAAAAACAATTGGGATACGGAGACTTACGAGTTTGATGACGTCCTTACCGAATCTGCTTCCCAGAAGCGCGTCTACCAAGTCGTTGCCAAGCCTGTCGTTGAGAGTGTTCTCGAGGGTTACAATGGCACCGTCATGGCTTATGGCCAGACTGGTACTGGCAAGACTTTTACCCTCGGTAGATTGGGTGACGAAGATACCGCTGCTCGTGGTATCATGGTCAGATCTATGGAAGACATCATCTCTGGCACCTCTCTTGACACTGATTCCATCTCTGTCTCCTATCTCCAGGTATAATTGCTTCCTTCCATCCTCTCTTGTTTTTGTTTTTTTTATTCTCACTTCTTTTTTCTCCTCATCTCCAGCTTTACATGGAGACCATCCAAGATCTCCTTGACCCAAGCAACGACAATATTGCGATTGTGGAGGACCCCAAAACTGGAGACGTGTCCCTCCCAGGTGCCACCCATGTTGAGATCAGGAACCAGCAAAACTTCCTCGAGCTCCTTCATCTTGGGGAAACCCATCGAGTTGCTGCCAACACTAAATTGAATACTGAGTCGTCTCGAAGTCATGCCATTCTCATGGTAATATTCCCACCCTCATTCTCATCCCTCCCCTTCTCCCTACTCCGCTTGAGTCCATGATGCATTATCAATAATAGTTCAGGTCCATGTCAAGAGGTCGGTGGTGGAACACGAGGATTCCGTCTCTAATGATGCTGACAACTCATCTCACTTTGTCAGACCGTCTAAGCCACTTGTCAGAAGAAGCAAGCTTGTTCTTGTCGATCTTGCTGGCTCTGAACGTGTTCACAAGTCTGGTATAAACCCTTCCTAATAATCATTAGCTTGTACCAAGCTCTTCTTATTGGATTTTGCTCATGTTTCACCTCCTTACGCAATGCAGGCAGCGAAGGGCACATGCTCGAGGAAGCTAAATCCATTAATCTCTCTCTTAGTGCTTTAGGGAAATGCATTAATGCAATTGCTGAGAATAGCCCTCACGTTCCACTTCGTGATTCTAAACTTACTCGCTTGTTGAGAGATTCCTTTGGTGGTTAGTTATCTTATTCATTTCGTCAGTGTCTTTATTTCGGACTTCCTGCTATACTATCATCATTTCACGTGTATCTGTTGCTTGCGTTTCAGGCACAGCAAGAACATCCCTTATTGTGACAATTGGTCCCTCTCCGCGTCATAGAGGAGAGACAACAAGTACTATATTATTTGGTCAAAGGGTGGGGTTTTCACTACCTTTACCCTTTCCGTAATGAGCAAGTCTACTGAGACATTTTATTTTAAATCTTGGGCAGGCAATGAAGGTAGAGAATATGTTAAAGATTAAGGAAGAATTTGATTACAAGAGTTTGTCCAAGAAGCTTGAGGTCCAACTTGATAAGGTTATCGCTGAAAATGAGAGGCAGCTGAAAGCATTTGATGATGATGTGGAGAGAATAAATCAACAAGCACAAAATCGTATATCAGAAGTCGAAAAGAACTTTGCAGAGGCCTTGGAGGTTGGTTCATTCGAAATCCATTTAGCCAACCCGTGTTTTGTTTCTCTATACCTTGTGAGATCTAATATTATGTTTACAGAAGGAAAAACTAAAATGTCAAATGGAATATATGGAGTCAGTTAAGAAGCTTGAGGAAAAATTGATCTCGAACCAGCGGGAGAATGGCAAACGCAATGGAGAGGTACTTTGCCCTGTGACTATTATTATATGTTTTCGGGGTGATTTGGGTGCGCATCTTTAACTAGTACTTGTTACTTTGCATTGCAGGTCAATGGGGTTGTTACCGCTAGTGAACTCGCTAAGCTAAAAGAATCACTTGAGGAAGAAATAAAGTTAAAGAAGGCAGCTGAAGAAGAAGTTAACAAATTAAAAAGCCAGTCAACACTGAAGACAAGATCAGGGGTACCCAGTCTTTAACTAACTTCTCTTTCGCTCTCTATATCTTTCAATCATTTAACCAATCTCTCTCGGGCGTTTTAGGAAGGAGAAGATGCTGGAATGTCAAGATTACAAAAGCTGCTGGAGGATGAGGCTCTTCATAAAAAGAAACTTGAAGAAGAGGTCACCATTTTACGAAGTCAGCTTGTGCAGCTTACTTTTGAAGCTGACCAGGTACAAATTTTCGAATCTGAATGGGTCTCTCCTTAGGAATTGTCTTTATACATCAGATAAAAGGATTAGTCAATTTGCCATCTTTGATCTTGCACATTTTCTGATATCACCTGTTAGCCTGCTTCTAGTGTAACTAGATAACAAATGTATGTTATGAATTTGAGTCTTATGAATTTGTCATCTTGACCGTTGATTATTACTCTTACAGATGAGGAGATGCTTGGACAGAGGTGCACCGGGGAATTCATACTCTGACACGGACTCATTACCATCACGTCATTCCCAAGCAAGAGAATCTGTGAACGGACAGAAGGCACCATTTGCTACACTATGTGAACAAGGTAATGAGGATTTCATCTAAAATGTATGAGCTATGTCTATGCGGTTCTTATAACTTTCCATACTCTTTTGAAACAGTGGGTCTACAAAAGATCTTGCAATTGCTCGAGTCAGATGATGCGAACATCAGAATTCATGCTGTGAAAGTTGTGGCCAACCTAGCAGCTGAAGGTAAGTTTTGCATCATTTCTGAGGGTTCGGTATCTTTTATTTCTGCTCTAGGTCCTCAATAGTTGACCTACTTTGATAAGCAGAGGCAAATCAGGAAAAGATTGTTGAAGCTGGAGGTCTTGCATCATTGCTGATGCTTCTCAGGAGTTACGAAGATGAAACTGTCCGAAGAGTTGCGGCTGGTGCAATTGCCAATCTCGCAATGAACGGTAAACTCATTACTGATCAGTGGTTAAGACAGCAGAAACACGGAGTTGTTTGTGTAGGATACAACGCTGATGATTTTTTTTATATAATTTGTTTGTGGGGTAACAGAAGTGAGCCAACAACTGATTGTGGACCAAGGAGGAATTAGCTTGCTATCGTTAACAGCTGCAGATGCAGAGGATCCGCAGACATTACGAATGGTTGCTGGAGCTATTGCCAATCTCTGTGGCAACGGTAAACCCAAACAACCTTTTTCTTTTCTAACTGAACAAAAATCTGAAACATAATGTTGGGTTTGGCAGACAAACTTCAAGCAAGACTATGGTCGGATGGTGGAATAAAGGCGTTGTTGGGAATGGTTAGATGCGGACATCCGGATGTTCTTGCTCAGGTGGCTCGAGGAATTGCCAACTTTGCAAAGTGTGAATCCAGAGCAACCACGCAAGGTAAATAAATAAATAAAGATAGCTCTTACCAGTATTCTTTCAAAATGTTTTATTATTGGGGGAGGTTAATGTGAAGAAAGAGTGTGTGAAGGTGTGAAGAGTGGGAGATCACTGCTAATAGAAGACGGAGCTCTTCCCTGGATAGTACAACATGCTAACGATGAAGCTGCACCAATCAGGCGCCACATAGAGCTCGCTTTATGCCATTTGGCCCAACATGGTTAGTGCGCCATCCTTCTCTCTCTTTTGTTGGCCCTCTTCGACACCTACCTATGTGCACTGACAACATTTCTTGATTTGATGTTTGGTGGGGGGACAGAGGTGAATGCGAAGGAGATGATAAGCGGAGGAGCGTTGTGGGAACTGGTGAGAATATCAAAGGAATGCTCAAGAGAAGACATTCGGAGTTTGGCTCATCGTACTCTCTCTTCCAGTCCCGTCTTCCGCTCTGAGATCCGCCGCTTAGGCATCCACTTTTGATTTCTCGCAATAATGTATGTAATAATAATGTATCTTTTATAAAACTATCCATCACAAACAAAACATTCTCTATTCATTCAATTTTTGTACTAACCTATTGCATCTCTCTTATTTAGTTTTAATGTTCGCTATTTGTTGTAAGACCATGTTTGCGTGATTTATTCAAACCTCAAATAAAATAAAGAAAGATTCGTTTTTAAGACTTATTATGCAATGTGTCATAATCATAGGCTTGTCTAATATTACAATTTACATAAACGAAAAACAACATATCCGACCACAACTCGTGAACGCTAATCTCTGCCCATTGCTACCAAACATTGAAAGAACAAAAGCAGCAGCAAATGTAGTAGAAAAAAAAATTAAGAGAAGCAAATCGAAAGGGGGGGGGGGGGGGAGGTAACAGAAAATGAAAAAAAGAAGAGTATACAAACCTCAGAGAGATAATTATCAGGAGCAAGAGTGGAGGAGAAGAGGTCCCATTGATCTCTGAAGCATATCACTAAGAGCTACTTGTACCTCTCCACCTGACCCATGTTCACAGCTTATCAACGTCGCTATCAGAGGAAACAACTCCGGCAGGTTCTTCTTGAACAGCGACTCTCCCATGTTTCCCAGTGTCTGAATCGCAGCCACCACTAGCGGAGCCCTCGCCGTTAGCTCCTTGCGTTTTCCTGACCCCGAGGGAACCGCCCATCTAGACGACTGCTCCTTCGAACATGAAATTTCCACGTAAAACTCCAGCACCTCTCTGCACAGCCTTATGAGGTGGCTTTCTATCTCCGCCTCCTCGTAGCCCAAGGGCTGGTCTGTTATGAGGTTGTCTAAGAAGGTCATACATGTTTGGAAAGATTCGTTCTCCAGGCGAAGGAGAGGAGCCTCTTGGGATTCAGGGGACGACCCAAGCTCCTGAAGCTTGGCACGTAAGACTGTGTCGGCGTTGATTTTGTGAGCGTTGGATGCGATGCAGTGCATAGCGTCATAGAGCATCAACATGTGTTTGGCTGCGAGAGATGTACGGTACATAATGTATATATCTGTTACCGCCTGCAAATAAAAGAACACATATACTGATAAGGTTGATTATATATGTGTGTATATCCATGGTTGATCACCAAAGAGGCTGAAAGATATCGACTGACCTGGATCACAAAAATCTGAATTGAAGCTTTGGATTTGGCATCTGCTACGGCAGCATGAAGCTGCCTGTTTCTTCTTCTCACTGCGTCGTTGGTATTTTCACTTGTTTCATCCTCATTGCTTACAACGTCCTGCGTCAAATCTTCACTGGTAACGAATGAGAAGTCAGGGGATGTAGCATCTGCCGCTTCTTTAATACATGACACAACCTCGTCCCATTGTTCGTCTGAGAATTGATGACCCACGTCTCTCATCAGACGTACGAGCGAAGCAATGCCCGCACCAGCAAGACTTTGGTGAGGGCGTTTTATCAAGCTTACGAATAGCATCAGTACTTTCTTAAGGAGAGGGTTAACCGTCTTGTAGAAATTCACAAAGAGATCTACCACTAGTTGCAGAGCTAACGAGCATGTCTCGTAGAGCCAAGACTCTTGGTCGACTTCCCCATTATCAGCTGAATGCTCACCAGGCGGGTCAACGTCGTCGTGACGCACATAATCAAATATCCGAAATAAAACAGACTCGAAAACCCGTTCCCATAAGGATAGACTGAAATGGTCACCATGGTTCCGCAGAGTATCAAACAGGACTTTCAACGCAACCTTCCTTATTTCTGCTCTTGGGTCGAAACTAAGTTCAGATAAACCTGCACGGCAAGGAAAACCGCTGTTGAGATTTTCAGAGAAGTGAAATGCAAAGATGAGTCCTGCAAAGTAACGGCTTACCAGCTAACAAGGGAAACCAAGAATATAAATCTTCATCGCTTTCTAGAAATTTCCCACTATCATGATTCCCGCCCTTTCCTCCCTGTGGAGAAGATGGAGGGTTCCTCCTCAATGATGAACCGACAGAGCCTTCAGCAAGTTTTCTCGCGCAATATTGAAGGAACGAAATGGCTTGGAGACTGATATCTTTCTCAAATTTACTATTGGTAAATGCAACAAGGCAATTCACACAGTCTGTGAAGGTGGTCGTCTCTGTCTCTGTGATGTGTGGGAAGTAGTCTCGGATTATCTTCTCAACCATTTCAAAAGACAGGAACACAATATTTTTATGTGCATCGTGCGCTGCTGTCGTGAAAATCTGCAAGAGCAAACATATTTCAGTAAGTAGATCTGTCATCAAAAACTGCGAGAGACATCAAAGTTAAGAGCAGGGAGTTTGATAGATCAAATACCATGAACATGCTCTTCCATCCAGACTTGACACTGTTAACACGTGATAAAACCATCTGTGAGACACATCGTATAATCAATTCCCTGATCTCAACAGCACCACTTTTGCGCATGACGACAACAAAAGGTTTCATAAATTCATTTTGGAAGTTATAATTAGCCAACTCTTCCCGCTCTAAGAACTTCATAGACAGCTGGCGCAAGGAATCCATAGCAAAAATTGCAATGGAGAGATTATCGGAACAGCCAATAGCCACAAAGAAATCGGAGAGCACATGCCAGATGCTCGACCAGACAAGTCTTATGCGATTCATGTTATAGTGCCTGCCATTGTAACCAATATAATACAAATAAGGAGAGTGTGAACAAGACACAATAAATGTTGTTGATAAAAGATTGATCCTTACGCTATTTCTACAATCTTTGTAAGGCTGAAGACTCGTGGATCAGATGGAGATCGTAATTCATCCATGGAAACTTTGCAGAGTGCTTTAACGAAGTCAATTATGGCTTCACTGTTCAATCTTTGACTACGCGTAAATATCCGACTCATGTCACCAACCTGTTCTAGCAAGTTCAGATTGGATATCAGGTTGTTCATCTGCTCAGATGTCACCGTATTAGAGGCCTTGCCAGCAACACCAGAACCATCGTAGGAACCCCTTATCACAGCAGAAGCAGCATACTGAAGTTTTCCAGGTGTTCTTTCTTTAACTGCAGGTACTGAATTTGACTTAGCCATTGGAGAGTTTCCTGACTCGGTTTGAGGAAATGCAAAGAAGGTAGCATCAGGAGGCGCTCCTTCCCCCAAGAGATGAAGATGTTCAAACCGAGAAACACATGTCAATATATGCTCCCAAGCATCTTGCAGATAGTTACCTTCTTCCTCTGCCAATTTGACTATTGCCTACCAGTGAACAAACAAAAACAATTAATCCATAGAATCCGCTTCTTATCATCCAAAGTATCCAACTCAATTCCACAAAGAAAACAGAAGGCAAAAGCTAGGCCAATCACTATCGTCTATAAACTAGAAAAGCTTAAAAAGAAACAACGCATGGTATTTCCCAAGATTTTCTAACAAAAAATGTGAATGTTAATCCAACATAGAATAAAACTTAAAACTGAATGAGATTTCCCTAACTCTTCTTTTACCCAGAAAATAAGGAAAGCAAGTTGAGAGAAAGGATACCAACCTTTATGGCCTCAATGTTTTTCTGCTTGATATCAGCAGGAGAGTGGAGAGAAGTAAATTTTGCTAGTGATGTCACAAAGGCATCTCTGTGCGTCTTTAAAGACATTACAGAAGTAACATGGATAGCATGGTGAAAACCCTCCAGACATAATGTCGTAATGACTGCATCATCACTCTGGTCAAGTGGAACACTGAAAGCAGCCAACATAGGAGCCCAACACACCTCAACCATAAATCTGAGAATAACTACATCCGAGGCTGCATAATAAACTGACCTACAGTGGAAAACAAAAATCATTAACCCGGGATACACTTTCGGGTAACTCCAATTATAAATACCATAGCTAAACTGAAAACAGACATAACAATAAGAACAGAGTTGACCTGGCCAACTCCCAAAGAGCTACTATCAAAAGATAAGATGAATGATGCCCAAAAGAGAAAAGATCGACGAAGAATCAACTTCCATGAAATAGACTACTGAACAACAGCGTGCAAATTAAAAAGCACGTTAAAGTAAGCTTCTTACTCAGATTTGCGAGCTTTTTCTTTAAACCTCTCTTGCATATGCCTGATAAGATCATCGCTGGTCTCCATGTACAGATCGTCACCACGCCTAGGAACAACAATATTTAAGATAGTATCCAAGCCAAGTAATCGACTTGAGTTTGCCGGCTGCTTCTGTTGCGGACCCAAACCATCATCCTTCATCTTTATTTCATTTCTAGATATCCTTTCATATAATGCACGCAGATATTCCTCAGGCAAGTCTTTCCCGTCATCTATCCCACGATTATTTCTAATAAAACCATCAGCCGTCATCTGCACGTTGTGATTGAAAACTTTAGAAATGAATTACCTTGTCAAGCCATTGTATCACAAGCTTCAAACTTGATTATACTAGTATCTTCCTAAAGAAGGAATTCAGTAAGGTATTAAGCGAATCAGCTCAAATATATACCTTGCTCTTAACCATAGGGTTATGTGCATCTGTGTTGAGCAAAATAACAGAGTAAGCGAGTACATATGCCGTATCAGCGCTAGAGAAAGCCTTTGGGTTACATTTACAGTAACGCTCCGCAAACTTCTCCATGATACGATCAATTTTCTGTGCTTCTCCTGGCAGCCTAAAGCCCCTTAGAAAGGCTCGAATGGCCTCATCAAATTCCATTCCTTGAAAGTCGAATGAATCCACATATGCATGCATCACTTTAAGGGATAGGTCTTCTCTTTCCCCCAGATAATCCCCTACCAACGTCTTGTTCAACCCCGATGCATCTTTCAAAAAAGCTGCTATTTCCTCTGGTGAATCTCCCACCTTGTTTGCCTTGATTAGAAACTCAATACCTTTCTTAGGTTTCTGGTTGAAAATAGAAATACCTTCCTGCCATCATTAAAACCATATCAGTTTTTAGTTGAGACTGAGACAAAAGAAAACAAGTACCGAATTAAATTAATGTAAAGTTTTACCTGAAGTTCAAGCTTGTAAGCTCGACGTTGCTCTATTGCTAAGGCATCTGAAGTTCCACTGGACAATTCAGACTGAGACTCTGATCTTTCAAACCCTCCATGGCCCCCGTCCCCCTTACCGTTTTCCACCGGATGGCCCCCTTCTTCAAGATTTCTATCATCAATTTCTAGCATTTTTGCTGAATAAGGATCTGGAAGACGCAACTGTTTATTCACCCAGTCTCCCATGGACCTTAAAACAGCGACTAAGCACTTAAGGGCTTCAAGTTTCATGGCTGTTTCTTGTGGTGGCAACAAGGTAGTAACCATGCCAGGAGGCACTCCTTGAGCAGTTTTAAGCAGACCATTGACCATCCTAAAAACAAGGTACAGAAAACAAACACGGAAATGAATGTCACCTCAAATAGTTATTGATCTCAGCTTTTATACCACAAATAAAAAACATATACAGGGCTAAGACATCATTGTCACTACAAATGAGGTTTTCTAATCTAGTGACATAGAATAAGGTAACAACAGCATACCTCTCAAAAATATTGGATGAATTGACATCGCAATCGTAGTTGATGAAGATATCTACTAAAATCTGTGAATCAACGCAGAGCTTTTCCAGGAACCGAAGCACTATCATCTTCTGTTGAAAATCAGGTTGAGCAACATTCTCTAACACTCTTAGAACAATCATAGGGAAGAAGACCCCAATCTCTGCCTTCAGCCCAGCACGGAATCTGGAAACCAGACTAAGTAAAATCGAGCAGGAAAGCTGGAAAATGATCATAAGATTTGAGGCACTGTTTTTCAGCAAGGAGAGACACAGATACTGCTTGATGGCGCCTAAGAACCTGTTTCATCAGGAAATGAAGCCAATTTTCAGAAGAAACACGGATAACTATACTACAGTTGCTAATAATGAAAGAAGATGAGTAAAACAAACCTATCGCTAGTTCTAAAGACAGCACCAGCATTCTCGAGCAGAATCTTCAATAGCTCGAGAGCCACAATCTTCCCCCGCATCAACTCTGGATCTTCCTTGGGAGGCGTCTTCATGGAGAGCTTGCAAAGAGCCCTGAAAACCAAGAAGGCGTCTCTTCTGAGCTTATTCCCAATCTGGACCTCAGAATCATCGTCTTTCTCAACTTCTCCATCGGCCAGCTCCCCTTTCCTTCCTTCGAGGGCGGACTTGTACATACTGATCTCCCAGTACTTGGCATCCAACATATCCTTATCGGTGGAGTCCAACAAATCAGTAGGATTGGCAGTCCCAGGCAATGAAGTCTCGAAGGCCCCATCGTGGGCGCCAAAAGTGCCCTTGGAGTTAGCTGAGGAGTTGAAGACGCCATCAATGTCCTGCATGATTTTGGTAATGAAACCTTGGACGGACTGCGTGGTGGATGGGTCAGATTCGGAAGATCTGCCGGTGGGCTCCATGAGCTCGGCGACGACGATGGGCTGAATGGGGACAGTGGAAGAATCAGCCTCCATTCTCCGGAAGACGATGACAGACATCTGGACGAGGGAGGCTTTGGCGGTGGCCTGATTAACGGCGTTTCTGCTACCTAAGTAGATACCGTAACAAGTCCTGACGATCTGAAGCAGAGAATCTCCATGGATCCTGAGGGAAATAGAAGTGACGGCGGTTAAGAGCGTCTTGAGGAGGAGGAGCTCGAGAGCTTCGTCATCCAACTCGTGACATTTGCAGATGGTCTCGATGAGCTTGGAAAGGAGCAGGGCGTCGGGAGCGCCGGTGGGATCGGCCTCGCCGCGAAGGTAGCCGTGGGCAATCAGCTTCTGGAGGCAGTCAAGGGCGGGATCGACGATCTTGAGAACGCCGGTGGAGGAGGCGTTGATGAGAGGGCTGAGGATGATCTCGGACTCGGCGAGAGAGTACTCGGCGGAAGCACCGTCGTGAAGGGGGCCAGGAAGGGAGGATCCAGAATCAGAGTCAGCGAGAGGGGAGGAATCGTCGGGGGATCTGAGGCGCAGGATGAGGGATTTGCACTCGTGAGCGAGCTTGGAGTGTTTGCGCCAGGACGCGTTCTTAATGATCTTCTCAAGCGAAGGGATCACTACTCGGGCTAAGCGGGAATCGGCGGCTTCCGTAGAAGCCATTCCAGATTCGAGCGAGCGAGCGAGGGAGGGAGGGAGGGAGCGAGGGAGGGAGCGAGCTCACTCACTAATTCTCAGATCTGTGGAGGGCAGAGAGAGTGCGAGATCCAACCAAAAACAATCTTAGCAGCGGAGGGGGGGGGGGGCTAAGATTCAGTGGATTACATGTACGAAGATCGGAAAAAAGAGAAAAAGTGAGCTCCCTCCTTCTTCGTATTTTTCTTCAGTGAAGCGAGAACCAGATTTGGATTTGGATTTGGATTTAGATCGCCTCCTAATTTTTCTACAATAATTCCATTAGTATACTACTAATTTCGAGGGGGTAATTCTGTAAAATGAATAAAATTGTTTTGTCTGTTGTTGATTTTAAACCTGGGCCACAATTCCAATGGGAGCCCATATTACTAGCCCTCGGCCCAGAGATAAGCAGCAGCCCATTTGTGGAGTTGGGGATGTCAATCCGCCACAAGTAAAGAGAGCAAAAGCAATCTCTTCTTCTTCACCATCATGTTCTTTGAAGTCTGTCTATGAACTTAGCTCAGGGCAGTCTCTCACTCCCCCCTTTCTTTCTTTCTAAGTGAAGCGCACAATTGAGCTTCCAGTTCATGTGAAAGTAAGGCATTGTTGAGCTTCAGCTTCTTCAAAATGTCATTTTTATCTAATTGGAACCAATAAGCTATCCCCCCCCCCCATTGTGTAGGCGTTTTGGTTTCAACTGGGTTGATGATGTCATCTTACACAGGAACTGTCTAATCGTGGGCTCATGAAGCAGATAAATTTGCTTCTCAGGGTAGCTTTTGCTTATGTGTTAGCTGCTGCTCCTTGGGTTTACTTTACGAGGAGGATGAAACCCATTCGAGCTGAGCTGAGCTGACTGGCTTTCCCTTCTTAAAGAGCTCAACAATCTTCACTCTCCCTTTTATATCAAGGTACTCCTCTCTTGCTGTTATGTCTGAATGGAACTGATTAGTGTAACCAGTGAGCGTTGCATCTCCTCCTCTTTTAGGTGGCTGAATTTGCGCTGCTCGAGGATTCCTTTGAAGCCAACGCCCGCGATCTTAACCAATATTCAAGACGCTGAGAACACTCTTTTTTGCTATGAACAAAATCAGAGGCTTTCTCACTGATCAACTCACCCTAACTGCGAGTGCGAGCAAGGCAGGCTTTCACCGTTGGCTGAAGAAACTTTCAACAATATCAAATTGCTTGGGGCAACCTCTTGACTATCGATCCTATGGTTCCATGATTATGGCCTACATTAGAGCTTGCCACTCCCGACATAGGAGAGGCTTCTTTACTCGGAGAAATGAACTATCTGTGCGGAGAGAGAGAGAGAGAGAGAGACTTACAAGGCCTTTTTTGTTACTCTAAGGGAAGGAGCCAAGCGATGCAGTTCAAGTTTCGGGGGTTACTCACTCCTTATGTGGACTGCTCATAATTAAACGCATACAGTGTATCCTCCAGAATGTACGTTTGGCTTTTGAGAATCAGAGGACAGCTAATGACAAAGTGTGTGGCTCTTGTGCTGTCTGCATATATATGAAAAGGAAGAAATGATTGGTGCTGTGTTGTCGAACAAGTTGAGTTACTTACTTGTCAGGGAATTTTCATGCCACCAAGACCTTCTCTAACAGGCTGCTTATGAGAAGATCTCGCTACACATCCCCATAATAATAAGCAACAAGAAGAAGTTGGTGGAGAAGAAGAGGGTAGGGTGCCTTTGAAGAGATGAGTACTACTAGTAAACAGAGTACCTACTACCATTCATGCTGCTACCTTGACCCACACGCAACACCAATCAGATAGATAGATTTTATTACCCCAAAAAAAAAGTGAATGATTTATTTTATTTTATTTTGTTTTTTTGGTGTCTTAATGGGGCAGTCAATGCTTGTTAATTTAAGAGGTAAAGAGAAGAAGAGAGGCTCAAGGGGGTGATGATACTATTAATAGGAATCTCTATTTGTAAGCTGAGCCATACATGCAATTCCTCTTCCTCTACTCTATCTATCATGATGCTGATGAAATCACTCGTCTCTCTTCTTCATCCACATCTCATCTCATCTCTCTTTTACCGTCTTCCACCAATATGTCCTTCTCCGATTCAGAATCCTCCTCTCATCCCCGCGATGGCGGAGATTATAAGTTCTTTCGCCAGATCAGTCGCGATCGTAATCTCTCTCATTCTCTTTTTTTGTACTGCATTGTGTCGTTGTTGCTGTTGTTGTGAGGGGGGCTAAGTTTGATAGCCTAATGACGTTTTCAGGGTTGCTACACGAGATGCTTGGATCTACCAAAACTGGGGATTCAAAAGCTTGGAAGGTCTTTTCTTCTTCTTCTTCAGAGGATCCATCACACTTGTTCAAATGTTTGAGACTTGCTAATCTTAATGGGATATATATATATATATATATGTGGGGTTGCAAAATGGCAGATACTTATCATGGACAGAGTTACGGTTAAAGTTATGTCAAAGTCCTGCAAAATGGCTGATATCACCGACCAAGGCATTTCCTGTAAGAATAATGAAACGATGATCATTGAAAGGGTTTCTTTCTTTCTTTCGCATAACTTGTTTTGGATTTTGACTGCTCTCAGTGGTAGAAGAACTTTTCAAGAGAAGGGAACCAATGCCTGGCATGGACGCTATCTACTTTATCCAACCTTCCAAAGAAAAGTACGTACCCCTTCTTCTTTTTGTCTCTCTTTCCTCCTCGATTGTGTTCTTTTTGTTTGTTTGTTTATTATGTTTCTCTTTCTTTCTGTCTGTCGCAGCATTGTTATGTTTCTATCTGACATGTCTGGGAGGGAACCCTTGTACAGAAAGTAACTACTTCTATTTTTCTAACCATTCATTCTTGTGTTTCTCAGTTCATTGTGATTGACCTTTTTGGTTCTCTCTCAGGGCATTTATTTTTTTCAGTTCAACGATCCCCAAAGAACTGGTGAATCACATCAAAAGTGATTCAAGCGTCTTACCACGCATTGGGGCCTTAAGAGAGGTAAAACCAACGAATAACAACTTTCCTTGCTCTTTTTTCTTTAATATGAGTTTTTTTTTTTTTACTCTCTTGCCTTTTTTTCTGCAGATGAACATGGAATACTTCCCCATAGACAATCAGGTAGGTAGCTACTCTTTTGTGCACCGCATAAGCATCTAGTTGAAACTATCTTCTAATTTTGTATTTTGAGAGCCATCGCAAGTCATAGTTATATGGGTTTTTCTTATGTAATTCTTTTTTGTTTCTCCACTGATTATCGATTACTCAGGGATTTCTAACTGATCACGATCAAGCATTGCAAACGCTCTATGCTGAAGATGCTGAGAATTCTCGCCATTTTAATATTTGTTTGAATATGATGGCTACTAGAATCTCTACCGTGTTTGCTTCCCTCAAGGTAAAAACAATACGACCTTACCTACTACCTCTTTCTTATTTTTTCTTCTTTATATATGGACCAACGGCAACTCAAGCTTACCGCTCTTTCTTTATTGTCTTGTTAGGAATTACCCTTTGTTCGGTATCGAGCTGCCAAGTCCACGGCCCCACGTGACTTGGTTCCGTCAAAGCTTGCTGCTGCTATTTGGGACTGTATCTCTAAATTCAAAGCCATTCCCAACTTCCCCCAGACCGAAACATGTGAGCTGCTCATTGTGGATAGATCAGTGGATCAGGTTTTTTAACCCTCATCTGATACACATATACTTCATACTGGTAATTTATATTTGTCTCAATAGAGACTGACATATGCTTGTAACTGTAGATTGCTCCTATCATACATGAATGGACCTATGATGCTATGTGCCATGATTTGCTTGATATGGAGGGGAATAAACATGTTATTGAGGTAACTCCTTTTTCTTTCATTCTAGGGTCCTTTGTGGCCTCGGTTTCTCTATTTATCTTGGTCGTAAAGTGTATATATGACATATATGCTAGGTTCCCAGTAAAACTGGTGGGCCTCCGGAGAAAAAGGAGATAGTGCTTGAAGATCATGATCCAGTGTGGCTTGAGCTTCGACACACACATATAGCAGATGTATATGTTACACAGTTACTTACAAAGTATCTTCCCCGCAGAATAGCTCACCATTTTTTTGATTTTGTAAATAGGCTAGCGAGCGTTTGCATGAGAAAATGACCAACTTTGCTTCAAAGAACAAAGCCGCACAAATGAGATCAAAGTCAGTGCTAAGTGTTTATCTTATCTTCCCAAATTCATAAAGTTTCTCCGGGTTGCATGATGTGTAATAGCTAACATTGGGCTAACATGACGCAGAGAGGGTAGCGAGTTGTCTACGCGTGATCTGCAGAAAATAGTACAGGCATTGCCACAATATGGAGAGCAAGTTGACAAACTATCCACTCATGTAGAGGTTTGTTTTTTTCAACCACAAAAAAAATCTCAAACAAAACAGGGGTAGATGTAAAGGAGTTTTGTCTGTGTGTTTGTTTTGAAATCAAAATTCAGATAGCTGGAAAAATTAACAGAATAATAAGAGACACGGGACTTAGGGATCTAGGGCAGCTGGAACAAGATCTTGTTTTCGGAGACGCAGCTGCCAAGGACGTTATCAATTTCCTCAGGACAAATCAGGTTTGAAACAAAAGCAAATTAAGATAAAAAGAAAACGCAATGTATTATAATATTTTAAAAATGCAGGACACAAACCCGGAGAACAAATTGCGACTATTGATGATTTATGCAACGGTGTACCCGGAGAAGTTCGAAGGTGACAAGGGCGTGAAGCTAATGCAGGTAAGGTAGCTTTTGGTGTGATAGGGAGCCGTCCTCTTGTAATGCATATACATACATATTGGAGAGTAGCTTTCATACTAATAGGTATATATGATCATCAGCTTGCTAAGTTATCACCAGTGGATATGAAAGTTATAAGCAACATGCAATTGATAGCTGGCTCTCCAGAAAACAAGACTAAATCCGGTAGTTTCTCCCTCAAATTTGACACCGGAAAGGTACTTTTTTTAAAAAAAGAATGAATGAACGAAACATATTTTTCTAATTTTGTTTACGTTAAATCCCCTGTTTGAATACTCTTCTTTTTTTTTTGGTGAATAGACAAAACAAGCAAACAGGAAAGATAGGTCTGGTGAAGAAGAAACGTGGCAACTGTTCCGGTTTTATCCCATGCTCGAGGTTGATGAACACACTATACACTAGTACCTCATATATATATATATATATATATATATTTTAATTATTCACTGTTGGCTGAGATGGTGAGATTTTAATTAACAGGAGCTACTTGAGAAACTTGTGAAAGGGGATCTGTCCAAAAGCGACTATTTATGCATGAACCAATCGAGTCATAAGGAGGAGGAGAGTGAATCCCGAACAGGATCAGTGAGGAAGAGCTCTGCTCCTACGGCGGTTCCAGAGCGGAAAGCCACCCCTCACTCTATGAGATCAAGACGGACAGCAACTTGGGCACGTCCTCATTCTTCTGACGATGGCTATTCCAGGCAAAGCAAAACTCTCTAAGCATATTCTTTCTTTTTTTTTCTTGAGTAGTAGCTAGGTGTTCCAGTAATTAAGAAGCATACCTTTCTTTCTTCGCACAAACAGTGACTCGGTGCTGAAAAGTGCTTCACTGGACTTGAAGAAGCTGGGGCAACGCATCTTTGTGTTCATTATTGGTGGGGCAACTCGATCCGAGGTATATATATATATAAACAACCAAATCCGAGCTAACTGAATGTTTGTTGTTGTTACTTTCTTTTTATTAAAATCTCTTCTTTTTTTTGTTGGTTTGACTGACAGCTCCGAGTTTGCCACAAGTTGACAAGCAGTTTGAGGAGAGAAGTGGTACTAGGCTCCACTAGTTTCGACGATCCCCCACAATACATCACGGTAATTCCAAACAATAACTCTCATTTATAAGAGGATTCATCCAACTGTTTTAAAATGTTTTTTGGCAGAAGCTGAAACTGCTGTCGGAGAAAGACATAGCGGGGGCTCCTGCTCAGCCCTTCAAACCACAATACTGGTGAACTTGACGTAGCAGCTCAAGTCAACCTTTTAAGACAAACATAAAAGAAGAAGTTAGTTTTGTTGGTTAGTCAACCGGCACACATTGAACTGTTACTGTTCTTGCTTCTCCAACTCTTTACTTTTTGCTTCTTTTCTTTATTTTTGTTTTTTCCTTTCAATTTGATGGACCTTATTCTACGTGTCACCATTAACTCTAGTCTCTTTGTCGTTAATAATTTTTTTTTAAAAGTCTTAAAACCTTTTCTCTTAAGAATCAGATGGAAAAAAAAACTAGGTAATCTTTGCCGAAATGGGTTTCCGAATGAATTGTGCCATGTCTCTTTGAAGGTGAACTCTACTGTATTTACATCTGCTAACAAGAAAAGGAAAAAAAAAATTGATATATCTATTAAACATGCATGTATGCATCAATGTACTATTAATTTTCAGTACGCTAATCAGGTTCCCTTTTGCTAATAAATGTTATTATATATCCATTAAACAGCAATGGTGCATCTCTGATGTGAAAATACAGACAACAATATATGAGCAGTTCCCAACTAACTCACTATACTACTAACCAAGTTTTATTTATATTAAAAAAAAACCAAGCTTATATATGTGCGTGTGTCAACCAGCTGATTAGAAAAACATACATGCATTTATTTAGGCTAACTGGTTTTTTTATTGGTCCAAACAATCATATACACTTTAATTGAGAAAATTGAGAGAATTTGTTTCAAAGAGAGATGTGGAATCAGTTGACTGACGTCAATCTTATTTCCACCGACGACCACATCCGAGTTTACAACTGACGATCGATGGTTGGGCTCTTGATCCTTCCTAAAGTCAAAAAAATTTAAAACTTGTAATGGCAACCACTTTTCCAACATAAACTATATATGTATAGGTAATACATATAGAATCGAATTGAGAAAGCTATTGACCCTTTCCTCGCAACGGTGCTTAAATTATGACCCACCAAAATTTTCAATTTCGTTGACTATTATTCATGCGTTTCTGGTGCTGTAGTAACTAAGAGCGGTTTTGGTTATAACTAATTTATACTGCAATATTTTTGGTTGCTTATCATCACAAGAGTTATTTGATTCTTTTTTTTTCTGGTGGATCTTTATTTTTATTCTTTAATTAGTCTATGTGTTCTTGGTGAAATTAATTTTATCACCACAGATTCATACAGTATATGTTTTTTGTTCTTGATTGGTAAACAAGTTATCAAAAGAGTTATCGACACAACTATAGGTGGTTCTCTCTTGTATCAGCTAGTATATATATTGTTAAGTCGCATTGCTTACCTTCAATGCCGTTTAAACTTTTCAACATGTATTTAATTTTCTTTCCAACAACGTCAAGTTATATCATCCTGTAAATAAACTATAAATGGGAATATTGGTCTATAGCAAGTTATGGCTCTCTAATACGCTAGCACTGCAAATGGCGTGAATTATATAGTATTAATATAATAAATCCATACAACTCTATAAATTAATCAATGCACTTTAATTGTATGTGAAGTATATATATAAACGAATTAACCAGCAACTTAATCAATTAGTCATTCATCAAGACCAATCACCGCTAGCGAGTTTTAACCATGAATTAGATGAAGTAGCGTTGTGAATGTTGCCACCACCATCTCTCCCCACGCTCATGACCGTTGGATCAAGGGAATACTCTTGGCAAGCTAAGTTGAGATCTAGAGATGGTTGATCTAGCGCCTGAGATCTTACTGTAGAAGAATCATGTAGTGGCGTCATCCGAAGATAAGTGGAAGGTGTTAACCAGTGACACCTCTTATGACCTCCCAAGGCTTGTCCTGATGAGAATACGCGATGGCAGACAGTGCATTCGTGAGCATTGGATCTCTTTCTGGCGATGATGTGAGCAGCGGCCGTTGGCTTGTCTTCTTCCTCCTCCTCCTCTGCATCGTCGTCCTCTTCCTCTTCATCGTCATCTTCTTTGTATTCATCCTCTTCTTCCTCCTCCTCTTTATCTTGAGAGGCAAAACAACCCTTCACTTTCTTGTGGCTTGCCCTGTGTCCACCCAGTGCCTGATGCGACGCAAATACCTTCTTGCAAGCTTTGCACTGGAAAACATGTGCAGTTTTTTGTTTTTTTACGGTTTTGCTCTTGCCCTGTCCATGCTTGTTGTTGTTGTAAGCATTCCCTGAATTGGACAGCAACACAAGACAGTTGGCTAGCTCTTCGTCTTCGTTTGGATACAAGTTAAGATGATGATTCGATCTCTCCCTCTTCCATGGAGGACGTGACATATTGCCTTCATCGTGTTGTCCGCGACTGCTGAACATGACCAAATCAATGCATGATGAGTTCTGCATGGCTTTTTGAGGTGTGTCTAAGTAAGTGTTTGGTGAGTGAGTTAAAAAAGGAGGAAGCCCTTGTTTTCAGTGGAAGTAATGGGTTTGGTGTCTTCTTTGTTTTTGTGGTTCCAAGTAAACGAGTCCTTGAGCTTATGACACGTGCTGCTGCTTTTGACTTTTTCCAAACATTCCTCCCTATTATTATTGTATAGAGAGATGAATGCACATTTCATACTGCTGTTAATCAAATTAAATAAACTGTGAACTGATTATATGGGCTTACAATAGGTTTTTCTACAATATCATATAACAAAAGAAGACCCAAAAAGGGAAGGATCCACACAGAGTTTTGCACTTTCTGCATATGGATTTTGCCCATATAATGTCATTAACATAAACATCGTCAAACAATCGCTTAATCCTTTTAACATGAATTCATATGTGTGGGTTACTGCATGAGTACTACATATCTTAAAAATATATACATGTCACACAAACACATGTATAAATAATAAAAGAGAACCTATCGAATTTTCTTTTAGGGTAATTTTGGGCCCAGATTACAGTGGGAAGAGAGCAAAGTGGGGAGGAGTCATGAGTGAGAGAGTAGTAAGGTGCAATAAGTGGATTCTCAATTAAGAGATGTTGACAAGGCTTCTTGCAAGATGGTTTGATAACCTTGTCAAGGCAACATGTCTGGTGTAATTATTTTGTAAAAAACATATTTCAAGTTTTACTCTAATACAGTTCCTGTTTTACCTATTATAATAATCGGTTTACAAAATCGTATTTTGCATCAAGGTAATGTTGAGGGGATTAGCAATTTAGCATACTTACACGTAAGCCACAAATCTTTTTGAAAAGAAAGTAATTGTTTTGTACCATATTGGTAAACTGTTAGATTTATTAACTAGAGGTAGGCTTCAGAGTTAGTTCTGATTATTATGTGAACAATATGAAAATTAAATTCAGTCCTTTCCAAACAAGCTAACAGTCAATACTCTCTTTTTTTTTTTTTGTCAACTGAAAGGATTCATAAATCTAAACGAAGAGTTTTAATACAAAGTAGAGGGGAAAGAGGACAAAGCAGCCTTCGCAAGGGAGTCAGCGACTACATTGTTCTCCCGACCAACAAAGGAAACAAAGAAGAAATCAAAGCAATAAGATAGAGACTCGATATCCATGAGAACCCCAAAGAGCTCCACCGGATATGACTTCGAGTTAACAGCTCTTGCGAGCTCTTGAGAGTCGGTACGAAACCAGACGTCGGTAACACTTGCGCGCTTTGCGTCCTTAATAGCTTCCCTCATGGCCAGCGCTTCCGCCATAAGGGGGGAGGAGATGAGTTTCAAGGACCGGGTCCCTTCCGTGTGAGAGCCTGAGACAGGGTCGTCAAAGTGCCAGCCGATCCCCGCCCTAAGAGTTGTAGCTGACCACGCTGCATCAGTGTTACATCGCACAGTGTCTGTTCGGACAGTCAATACTCTCTATATAGTAAAACTCAGTATTATGTATTTCATTAACATTGGTAACAGAAATACTAAATACGTAATAGATTTGAATACGAAAATTGAAAGCTTTTATATTTGAATTTTTAAATTAAAAGCAGAAGAGGAGAGAAGGATAATATAATAGACAGTCCGTACGATTGGGTCAACGTCGATGGCAGCCTTTTGGCACCTAAATGGGCCTACTCTCCTCAGTTTTTGGACTCATTATCATCTCACTCTCGCGCCTCCCTATACTCTCTCCCCTACAGCGTCACGTGTCACGGTTGAATCTAAACCGTCGGTTTGTGTACAGTAGTACCGTGAGCGCGTGAGGAGAGAGAGGCGAATGCAGATACGATCGCTCACTCTTTTGTCCTCCCTTAGACGATCCACCTTCATTTTCACTATTAATTACGGGAATGCCATCCTGTCTTTCTAAACCCCAACAGCATTTCACAGTACCTTCTTGGCGTCTTCTTCCTGTTTCTGTCTTTTTTGTTCTCTCCTAAAATATTTTTTTTTAGATATTTATTTATCTGCTCGTGAAATACATATGTATTATTATTAGTTTTATTTATCTGCTCGTAAAAAACATGTGTTACTTTGGAAAGGAGTATATACGTTCTGTAGAAAATACTACTAGTATGCCTTTTCTCAACAAAAAAAATAAAAATTATTACTAGTATTTTCAAAAAAAAAAAGGATTTTGATGAGATGTTGGAAACAGAGAGGCCCAAGCACAGACGTTAGATCCAGCGTAACTAATAAATGGATAGACCAAACGCGTTTACACACACCCAAATCATCCTTAACCACACAATCACAACTCCTCTTTCTTTTCTCTACCTTTTCTTCAATAGTTTTTTTTTTGTACTTTTTACTTCAGAATTCAGTAAATAGTCTTTGTCAAAGCAAATATCAATGAGAGGCCCTCCAAAAGCAAGCAATACGTGCACTAGTAGAGATACATTTGGAATAATTCAGATTACGGTACAATTAGAGATTACTAGTAATGGTGCATATGACTGATTGATGTTAGGTACATTAAGATTATTCAAACACTCACACTGGACATGAGAGAGAGCATCAATGCCCATGTGACGAGTTCCTTTCTTCTCCATCTTCACTTTATTATACTAAGTAGGGCACACAATACTTGCAAGATCAATCCGCCTCATTTTTACTAGATACAAAACTAAAGAAAAATAAACAGAAAGTAAAGAATCATTTTAGAGATGTACGTAGTGGAAAAAAAAGAGATATGTAGCGAGGGGAAATCACCAGAGAAACCTTCCCCAAATAGAAAGTAAGGGTTTTCGTATTTATTTGCAGAGTCACACACTTACACTCATCAAGGAGAGAGAGAGGTATTTGGCAGAGGGGGAAAGACTCTAATTCTAATAGAGGTATAGTACGTTGCCTGCTTTCAGACAATTAAAACCACTCCATAACCTATTACGCACCGACATGTCTCCTTTCCCCTTCCTTTATTAGCCTCTCATCCTTCTCTCTTTCACTTTGTTCTTTAATAAAATTACAAAAAAGAAAGAAAAAAACATCTTCCTCGGGATCTCCTCAAGAAAATGTTGGACTACGAATGGGACAACACCTCCGCCATAATGGGATCCGGAGAAGAACGACACCATCACCAGGACCTTGACACAACCCGAGCCTTGTCCATTTTCGACCCGACCCAAACCAATCATCAGTCCCCTTACAACAACTTTTCTCCACCGCTGTTTTCTAACCAACAACATTTGACCGTCGTATATGGTCATCAGACCGCTCATAATATCCCAACAAACCAGTTTCATCACTCCTTCTACGACCCTAATTCTTACGCCTCCAGCTCATCCGATTCCATCTACCATGCTCACTCTTCTGCTTCAGCCTTGTTCTCTTTCGACCAAAGTGGACCAGCAGGATCCGGATCTTCTTACAACTTCCTCGTACCCAAGACGGAAGTGGACGTCGTCTCCCGGTCGCTCGATTTCAGCACGTCAAACAGGATAGGCCTGAATCTGGGAGGACGCACTTACTTCTCGGCCGGAGACGACGATTTCGTGAGCAGGCTGTACAGGAGGTCTCGACCCGGCGAACTGCTGGGAATGGGGAACTCGCTGAGCACTACTACTACTCCACGGTGCCAAGCGGAGAGATGCAACGCCGATCTGAGCCACGCCAAACACTACCACCGCCGCCACAAAGTGTGCGAATTCCACTCAAAAGCTTCGACGGTTGTGGCTGCGGGGCTCAGCCAGCGCTTTTGTCAGCAATGTAGCAGGTCCTATTTTTTTATTTGTTTTATTTTTTCTGTCTCCTAAAGATCCCACCTTTGACACACACACACACACATATCATTAGGCCTCTTGCTCGTCCGTACAGGTTTACCTTTGTAAAATCCATGGTCCATTGGCGCTGTGTCATGTGTGGGGGGCATGTTTTTGTCCGTACACATACATACTTAAGTTATACTACTATTAATGTTCCGTTCCTCTCATATACGGAGTAGTAGTTCCTTGTTAAAGATGATGATTTTTATTATTTTATTTTTTAAGTTTAATTAGCGTTATTAAGTAATGGAAATGACCTTCCATTAATTTAATCGTTCTCTCTCTTCGACATCAATCATTGAGACTTGAAAGAAAGAGAGAGAGAGAGAAAGTGTGTGTACGTACTCCAATGTGGCTGTGGGTGATCCCGATGGCAATGGATTCTCTCCTCCTTTTCCAAATTTCAACCCTACGAAAAAATCATTTAATCCCCTTCTCGTACTTAATTTGCTCAGTCGTCTTATCTGTGGTGTTTTTTTTTTGTAAGAAAACGATTAATCATAGTTCTTTTTACAGGTTCCATTTGCTGTCGGAATTCGACAACGGGAAACGGAGCTGCCGTAAGCGACTTGCTGACCATAACCGCCGCCGCCGCAAATGTCACCAGTCAGCCTCTGCCAGCGGCAAACACATTCCGGATATTATCACCACTCCAAGTACTTGTTTTCTTACCTACTTCTCATATCCATTTAATTAATTACAGATTATATAATTTCACATCTCTCTCTGTCATTAAATTTGGTTGATGGTACCATCAGAGTCAGCAAACGATTCGGGTGTAAAGTCGTCGTCAGCGTCTCCATCCAACGCGCCGACCCCAATTTCTTTGGAATGTTTCCGGCAGAGGCAGTTCCAAACCACACCGTCCTCTTCCACGTCCGCAATATGGGGTAGCTTAGCTCCTGCGTATAATCTTTAAGGTCGTCCTTGTTGTTGGAGATTGATAGTTATTTGGTCATGTTACCTTTCCTACTTTCAATTGTTTTAAATGTGTGTTTGACTTAATTATTATATTAACCTCGTTCAATCGATTGGTCGATTAAACTATTCCTTTTTATTCAAATTACATTATTAGAATGAATGTGATCTCATGCATGCATTCTGGTTGATTGGGTACGAGTAATGTATGATAGAATTAATTGCTGGTAAAAGCAAAGACAGGGGAAGGTACTGGTGCATGAGGTGGTTCGTCCATCGTTTAATCATTTTGGGCAACTGAATTATTGATTATTTGACTCTCTGTTCATTTTGTCTGATGGTTCTGCTGGAATTTTCCTACAAAACTACACCAAACCAAATTTTAGAAAAGCGACTCATCAATGAAGCCAACGTGGTTCCATTTTTAAGGAAAATAAAAATAGTGGTTGAGAGTGGCGGGGACTCCTTTTATGATGTCCCCATGTTCTTAATACTTTTTTTTTTCATTTATGAAACTATATTTCAATGGAGATGTTCTAAATGTTCCAGATTGCTTCTCCTCATGGTTTCCCTCCCTAACTCCAACTTTCTACTTAGCATTTTAGGATTATTCTCATGGTGGAGAGCTAATTCCATATATTTCATCGACCCCTCTCCCCCCCAGTATTTCATTTGGTATGTCTTTAGATATGGTCGTGCGTACGTTAAAGTTTCAGATATGGTGGAATCAACCTCCAACAGGGCTAAACTGGAAAGGGGATATCATACAGTAGAGGGCTTTTAGTTCAATTGATGCAAGAAAGTGATATCTTGATATTGTGATTTTATGAGCAGTGTACAATTTGTGGGCTAGTATCAGATTTTACAAGCCCAAGAAGAATCCTCTGAGCCCATTATAACCCTACTGTATTATATTATCCGATACTTTATAATTTAAAAAAAATATATATATATATATATACTAATGGCCTAAGAATTGTTTTTATGTATTCATAAATCATAATCAGCGCATTTTTATTTATATCGTTATATATAAATTACTGTTCGCATAATAGGATAAAGTATGCGATTTTTTCATGTTTATTTACGTTGCTCTTTATAGAATATTGCTTTGATAGTAGATAAAAATATATATGATTTTTTCATATGAAATGCAACATGGTTGAATATAATATTTTTGAATGTATGAGCTCTTTTTTTAATATCCAAAATCAAATTTTGTAAAATCCGAGTTTAAGAAGGTTTGAACCAAAGACAAAAGAATCAACCACTTGTATTACCAGTAATCTATCATACGTTCGGATTTCGTGTATAGATAATATTAGTAAAACATGCCAGAATAATCTATAGATCAGTAACAAAGAGAGGAGCAGAAGGGGAGATGTATATAATAATAGAATATACATCTGCTAGCTAGGTAGGTGTTCGTTATAGTATGACGACTCATACAAATTGACTGTAGTATCACCCCGTATCCAATCTGTTTCTTCCCCACCATTCGTATTTATATGTATATTGTTCCAATCTGTTGCTCAAAAAAAAGAAGTATATTGTTCCATTCCATCTCTCGACACATTTATTCCCGCACCAAAGTGTCAATCATGTACCGGCTGCCCACACACACACACGTATGCACGTGTATATACACCCAAGAATTGTTGACAATCGGGGTTTTCAGATTTCACTACTAGTATGATTTACAATGGTGACTTTTCTTACTCGCATTAAATGGTGTGAAGGAAACTTTGAGAAAACATTACCGGTAATAAGTACGTCGATGCGACCTTTATCTAGATAAAAAAACTTTTACGAAAGGTTTTAGAAGAAAAACGGAACTTATGCTGGCTAATAACTTAAATGGAAGCTCACGACAAACATACATTCATTATTTTTTCAACATTAGTACGAAAAGCTTCTCAACGAGATATACATTCACTATACCCATATGAAAAAAAAAAGAATAATAAAAAACGACTTCTATCGTTGACATGTTGATGTTGCTGTCTCGGGTGGGGGCTAATTAATTATACATATATATACATAGATAATCCTAATATTATATAAACCACTCAATCATATCTCAAAGGCGCATTTTTATTATTATTTTAGCATATTATATTATAAGCTCTCTTTCAGAAATTGATCTAACACCTGACATCCTTGAGAAGCTTGTACCTTCGCGTGGCCGTCCTCGGCGACGGCATTCCGCCTCCTGCAGGTCCGGCAACAACGCTCTTGGCCACTTGATCACGATGGTTATTGTCATGCTTGATCCCGCCACCGGAAGGATACTCCGATTGGTTTGTGACCCCGCTCTCGTAATTTACGGAGGAAGAAGCCTTCTTCTTCTTTGAAGAAGAAACAGAAGATCCGCCTTTTTTAGCAACGCTGCTCAGCTTTTTGTCGTCGCTCTGGCACCAGTCGCAAATCTCGGTCGGCTCCGCAAACTCACTGTAGTAATTACTACAATAACTACATATATTCAAATTACGAAATCCGTTAGTTGACTATATATATATATATATATATATATATGATCATGCACTATATATGGCCTAGGAGAAGGTACGTACGAGTGTTGAAAGCGGTTGCGGCAGTGCCCGCAGCGGAATAGCTTGTCGGAAAAGCCGACGTCGCCGCACATGCAGCACACTTTCTCCATGTTCTTCTCTTAATTAGCTGTGTTGATGGTTTTGTTTCTGCCCTGGAGATGGAGGCTTGGAGGTTTTTAATGTATGGAATTGGTGATGTTAGATTATTTAATTATTCCCCAAAAGCCAAGCATCTATGTTATGAATATATTATACACACACATTAGACTATGCGTGTGTGTGTGAATGTACAGGTAGACAAGAGGTTTGCTTGCAGTCGTTTTCAGTTTTAAAGAGACCCAACCTTAAATTGGGGATTTGTTTGTGCATTGACAGTTTTGGCCTTCCTTTTTTTGTGTTTGTAACTGCTGCCGTGACCAAACGCTCCCTTCACTGGTGCGTGTTTGAGCGAGAGAGGGTAAATGAAAAAAAAAATAGTTA
This sequence comes from Brassica napus, assembly GCF_020379485.1. Classification (NCBI taxonomy): domain Eukaryota; kingdom Viridiplantae; phylum Streptophyta; class Magnoliopsida; order Brassicales; family Brassicaceae; genus Brassica; species Brassica napus. The sequence continues at coordinate 44,980,324 of NC_063442.1, forward strand.
CTAACTTCAAACATAAAGGAAACTGATCACATTCAGAGCATTTTCATCTTAGGCTGTAACCGACTGGTATCATAATTTATGAATACTCTGAATGAAATATCTCTTTTTTTTTTTTTGTCCAACCAATGATTTCATTAAACCGAAACCTAAATGTTCAAGCCATACAAAGCAGATTTTGCTAAAGCATCTGCAGCAGAATTTAAAGTCCTAGAGATGTAAGAAAAGGAAACAGAAGAAAACGATGAAGATAGGTTCTCGATATCCAAGTTGATTCCGTAGAGTTCCACCGGATGTTGCTTCGAGGTTAGTGCTTTAACCAGCACCTGATTATCTGATTTAAGGCAGATATTGGAGAGATGGAGGGACCTAGCATGAAGCAGTGCTTCCCGGACTGCTAGAGCTTCCGCCATCAAAGGTGATGCGACACAGAGTTCTGTCGATGTGCCGTGAGTTGTCTCTCTCTCTTGTGGATTGTGTATGATCCAACCACAGCCTGCAGTTCTATCTTGTGCTTTCCATGCCGCGTCAGTGAACAGAGTAGAAGCAGTCGCTGATTGATTCTCCGGTCTGGTGGTGTTGATCCCTGTTTGATTGCGCATCTGTTGGGGCTTGATCAATTGGGCCTCCTGCCATTCTCTTGCCAGCTTAATGGAGTTGCAGATGACATCTTTTGGATCGAGGGTTCTGTTCTCAAAACCTTAAGAAAATCATGAAAACATTTTAAATAGTTTTCAGATAGTTTTCAGATACTAATATATCAGTTAGATATTATCAATGAAAATGTTTATAGTACTGTTTTATTATTTACGAGTAAAGAGTAAACGTTATGTATTATTTATATCTTATTCTATTAGGTGTTTGAAATTTTCATTATTAATTTGTGATTATCTTTCTATTCTTTTTTTTTTTTGTAAACTTTCTATTCTATTGAGTTTTTTTTGTCAACAATCCACTTTATCAAATCAAGTTCTGGTCTATGGTAATGATGTTTATGGGATCTGTCTAGCATTTTCTGATTTAAGTGGAAAAAAATAACACTTCATTGTTTGGCTTCCTTAGCTAAGGATGCTCGCTCGTTGCAGATCCTAGGAATATGAACAAATCCAAACCACGATGTAGTTTTTTTGGTTCTAAACCACGATGTAGTTTATAAACTAAAATGAAAAAATAACTATAGAAGGCATGTTTTTCTTAAAAAAAAATGTTTTCTATCGCAAAAGAAATTGTATGAATTTATTTATTTTATTTTTTATTTTTCATTTAATTTATATAATTACATTGGATATAACTACATCAAAAAAGCGTTATAGACTAGATTATATAGTGAAATTTCTATAGTTACTATGTAATCAATCATCTAATGCGTTGTTTCTAGCTTTACGATCCAATCTTTTTTAGCTTTTGGATGGCTTTACGGCCAATGCACACAATGACGAGGGTCCACTTGTTTTTAGTCAATGCTATATAATAACCTAACCAAATAAGGAAGTTACAAATTTTACGCTACTTCTTTTTTGTTGTTGATCTTGGTTTTGCATGTTAGATGTTTATTTAGCTGAACATCAGATTCTGTTAATGGATTGAGATGAATTTAATGAGGAAGGCTTGGGTTAGTGCTGTTGGGTACATATTTATTGTTCGCTGTTAGGACATTTATTGATGTTTAGGTTTTTATCTAACAGGTTACTGTCCTCTCTCTTTTTTTATTCTCTCTTTCAAAAATCTCTCAGTTACTATCAAAACAACGAGGCAACTTGGATGCGACTCGACGACAGTCTACAGATTGTTGGTTGTGCGTTGATTACACGCACCGATCATGTGACTGAAGAAACGGAGAGGAGACAAGATCAACGTCGATCTGAAGTAACGAGTGGTACATGTGGCAGTTTTCAAGCGATAGTTTAGGAGTTTGGTTGTCCATGTTAAACACATCCCCCTCCCTATCCCTCTCTCATCCTCACCAGATCCACTCTTCCTCGATTTGTAAGTAACATAACTAATAATATAAATACCAACACTGGTTATGGAAAATAACATTTTTGTGTTTGTTTGTTTGCTATATATCTTTCACGAGGAACATTTACTAGTGTGTGTATGAATAAAAGAGATAGGCAATTAGGCAGACATCACATGCGCATGGTATATATTGGTAGCTTGTTAGGAATTTCTTAAGGCGTATATAAATAAGTGCAGGCAAAAGAAGGATCAGAGACGTGCATGTCGCGTCTCATTTTCTAGGGGAAGCTCATGGGCGCCACCATCATCATTTAATCAAAAACCTTCTCCATGCCATGCATGCAGTCGAGCCAATGAATAGTTTATTGCGCATACTGCTCCAACTGCGATGAAACTAGAGACCACCTGTTACTCTCTTGCGCATACAGCCAGGTCGTATGGAGCGAGGTCCTCCTCAGATGCCAACCGTCAAGCGCAATGTTTGTAAACTGGTCTGAACTCCTTTCTTGGATCAGAGCTCCAGCTTCTACCAAGCTTTCTCTTCTTCGAAAGCTAGCAGCCCACACAGTGGTATATCACCTCTGGAAACAGAGGAACAACTTGGTTCACAATCAAGTTTCTATCACACCGCAGGCATTGTTCTACAGCATTGATAAAGAGCTACGGAACATCATCTCTGCAAGGAGGCATATGAAGCATTTTGACCCTCTCATGGCCATGTGGCTGAGATAAAATGTTTCTTCTTCGTTTAAATATGATCCATCTTGTTTTTTATTCCTTTTTTGCCGAAATGGCTCGAACATAAGATCTTCTTGTAAAATCTTCTTTTCATTTATGATATTTACAATTTAGCAAAAAAAAAAAAATGAATAGTTTATTCCAATTTTCTGGTTCTGTACTTAGAGTATGATTAATGATGGTTCTTAGGATGAAGTTAAAAAACTATCTAACCCTTCACTAATCATGCTCTTAGCTCTCTAACCTGTATTGTATTTGTATAAATAAGTATAAACTAATAATTAGTGCTTAGCAAGAGAAAAAAACCAACAACAAAATTATGGGCCCAAGTGATCCGATCCTTGCTTGTAGTGGCCTCAAGATTTCCCATTTTCTTTGTTTTTTTCATCATTCTGTCTTTACACTAATAATAAAGTTCAGTCCTCTTTCACGTTTAAAATTGATATCATATAATCGTAAGTTGGACCAAGAGCTAGACCAACTGACTTTCATGACAGAGTTGCAACACGCAAAAGTGGTTTAAATTAAAACTGATACTATGAATCTATGATTATATGAAATGTATATATTACTTACTGAGAAAAACAATTACTAATAAGCAGTGAGAAAAAAATATGAAAAATCAGATTGAAAGAAGAGAGAGGTAATATATTTGGATGGTCAGATAAATAATGAACCTAATCATTGGAGACAAGAGTGGACAACCCTACCTATCGGTGGCTTTCTATGTACTGGTTAAAAAGATTCAGAATCAAAATGATGATGATCGTATATATGTTTGAAAGGAAGCCAATAATGAAGATGAAGAGAAATAATTAGAAGATACTTTTTGTTGAGTGAAAAAGATGATACAAAAAGAAAAAATTAGAAGAAGAGGATACAATTTTTGAGTGGGGGTCTATTAGTGTGAAAAATATGTAAGAGTGGGTCTATTAAAGTGGGCCGTAAATCCATAAATAAAAACAAAAGGCCCATATAGAAAAGAGTAAGAATGGGCTTAGCAGTGGCGGTATATGTGTGGGGAGGAAAACCAAAACCCAAACGCAAAAATCGCAAAGTTGGGAACGATCAGAAGAATCAGCGGATACTGTTGGATCTTCTCTTCTCCCCCGAAAACCCTAGCAAGCATTTTGGATATCGAATCGCGATGCTGATGGTTCCGTCAAAGGTCGCCGGCCATACCCGGTTCTTGCTTGAGAGTTTTAATGGCTCCGATGTCGACTCAATCGCCCAAGAGATCTGTCAGGTAAACCTCTCTCTCTCTCTCTCTTTTGAATTATGGATTGAGTTTATTCTGAGCGAAACTCGATGGTTGCAGTTGGTTGATGTTGGTATTGAGACAAGCATTCCAGCTCTCAAGACGTGCATAGATTGCTTCACCGTCCGGAGAAGCCATCCTAATGCGTTGCAGCTGGAGAAACTTGTATCCTTGGTCTTCAAACGTGTTTTGAACAACTCTGATAATCTCCAAACCCTGATTTCTAACGCACTCCAAGATGTGGAGCTCACTGACGAGTTTGTGGATGATTTGACGAATGCGTTGGGCTTTACAATCCCTGAGAAAATTAGCGTTGCTCTGGTCCTGGCCGATTCTGAAAGATCCGATGCAAAGTCAAGTGGTACGTTTTTCTTTATTGCTTCTTCTCCTAGGTTAGGTTAGGTTTATCCTTTTATTTATTTAATGCCTTCTGGTCGTTTCTTCTTCTTCTTCTGCAGGACGAAACTTATTATTGGCCGAGATTGAGCAACTGTGTGCCTCTCCTGGCCAGATCGAGTCAACTGAGCAAATTCAGAATGTTGTCTTGTTTCTCCAGCATTCCGAGGACCTCTCCAGCCATTTGGATTCCTTCCTCCGTATTCTCTCTTCTGCTCAACCTCGAGATGACTTCTCTTTCGCTCTTACGCCTTTCCTTTCTCCTCAACATCACCAATCTTATGTTTTCAGGTGCCCCTTTTCATCTCTTATTCCTTCCCAGTCCATATTGTGACTCTCAACGCTTTTCTCTTCCGCACAGTGATTCCTCTGACAACGACATTGAGGCTATCCTAGATGATATCGACAAGGAACTTGATCTTGGAGATCTCATGGGTGAATTAGGTTGTGGTCTCACTGCTGATGCCCAGCAATGCAAAGAGATCTTGTCTACTTTCGCACCATTAGGAGAGGCTGCTATCGCCAGAATTCTTGGTAATGTTGCTCGTTCATGTCCTGATCGTGAAGATAATCACACCACCTTTCCAACATTCGCCCTGGCCCTTGGATGCTGCATTCCAACTGAACTTCCCACGCCAAGATCGTGGAATGCTGACATCTTAATTGAAACTATCATCCAGCTTGTAAGTCATCTTAATCAACATCACTGATACCTTCTTTTTTTCTTTGTGCATGATCATTTTTTTTTAAACAAACGATTTAATGAATCATCTAGCTTATTTGCTAATTGTTTTTTTTTGGTTCATCCTCTTATGTTTTTTCTGTTAAACAAGGCTCCTGGCACAAGCTGGAGGAAAGTAATCGAGAATCTCGACCATAGTGGATTTGACATCCCTAATATGGAGTCTTTCTCGTTTTTCATGCGCCTATATAAAACTGCTTGCAAGGTGTGTTCTCATACTGTCTAATTTGACTCTTCACAATATGTTGTTTTCACTTCCACTGTTGTTTGAGTGTGTTAATCTGCTTCGTGCAGGACCCATTTCCTCTGGATGCTGTATGCGCTTCTGTCTGGAAAAATATGGAAGGTCAATTATCCTTTCTTAAGCATGCCATAGCCGCCCCACCAGAAGTGTTCACCTTTACGCATTCTCCAAAGAAGCTGGTGAGATACCACACGTCTGTCTTTAGATCTGTCCTTTCTGGTTTCTGTCACTATTCTTTTGACCATCTGTTTTCCAGGTATATGTTGATAATAATATGCACAGCCATGAGCAACAATTAGGACTTTCCAATCAAGCTTGGCTATCTCTCGATCTCTTATATGTGTTATGCCAGCTGGCCGAGAGAGGTCATACTGTTTTAGTTAGTTCGCTGCTCCATTATCCACTCACACATTGTCCTAAAACCTTGCTTCTTGGAATGGCACACATCAAAGTAATTCGCCATGACTGCTCTTTGATGATATATTCTCTTAACCTTGATTTTTTTTGTTTGGCTAAGCATGTTCATCCTGTTGTTGCAGACTGCCTATAATCTCATCCAGCGAGAGGTGCTTTCTGTTGTTTTCCCGCTGATAATAACGAATTCCCAGGATAGTGGTTTTATCCTTCATCTCTGGCATCAAAATGCTGAGCTCGTTCTGTGGGGGATTTTAAATGCCCAAAATCTTAAAGTAGACAGCATACTCAGAATAATTGAAATCTGCCATGAGCTCAAGGTGAATATGTTGTAACGGTGACTTAATATTTATCTCCTTACTATCATTTCTTTCATACACTAGCTTCTCTGCATCTATGAACTAATCAGTTTTTTATTTGATTTAATTTCAGATTCTCGCTGTTGTTTTAGAATCAGTTCCAGTCTCATTCAGCATCAGATTGGCAGCCCTTGCCTCACTGAGAGGATTTTTGGACATTGAGAACTGGCTGCCAAACTGTCTATATGTGTATAAGGACACCTTTGCTGTGGTAACATATTCTTTCAAATCAAAGTTTTATTATTGTAATTTCACAATCAAACTGTCTAACATGTAAAATCCACCTTTTTCATGTTTCAGGAGTGTCTCAAATTTGTCAAGAATGTGCATTTTAGCCAATCGGAGGATTTTACTTCCAAACATTTCCATCCGTCTGATCCTTTATCAGATCTTCATTTGGATGCAACAGCTTTGCTTTTGAAAGTTAGTTATGATCCTTTATTTGGCTAGTCTATTGCGTCATATCTATTGGGTTTAATTTTTTTTGACATGTATTGCAGGTTTTGAAAGCTCATGATAATGTGATTACTTCATCTCAACTGGTAGATGATATAGAAAAAGTCAATGCAGCAATCTTGGATTGTAATTCGAAACTGCAGAATGGCGAAGCTAAAGATTCATCAGCTTCCAATGCATATGGAGAAGATGTTGAGGCAGAAGCAAACGCTTATTTCCATCAAATGTTTTCTGGTCAGCTGAGTGTTGATGCTATGGTTCAAATGCTTTCCTTATACAAGGACTCTTTGGTTCAGAGGTTTGATAATGGCAAACTATGCCTATTTGACAAATTTCTTATCAAGTTTGCTGGGCTTCCATTGCATAAACAAAATCACGAGGTTGTTTTTTTACAGGGAAAAATCAATTTTTGATTGCATGATTGCTAATCTATTTGAGGAATATCGTTTTTTCCCCAAGTATCCCGAGAGGCAGCTGAAAATAGCTTCCATTCTCTTTGGTGAGTGGGTCTTCTAAAGGATGTTTTACTTTATGTAATGGGAGGATACCATGAATTCATTTTGCCGTTCATGCTGTTGTGTCTAATTCTCAACATTTATTAGCGTACTATAACAGGGCAATTGTTTGAGCATCTTTTCTTCTATTTTGTACTGTTGTCGTCACATTCTCTTTGCGACTTGTACCAATCTCAGGTTCTGTTATCAAGCACCAACTTATAAGCTCAATCACATTGGGTATGGCACTGCGTCTAGTCTTGGATTCTTTGCGTAAACCTGCAGATTCAAAAGTATGGATTCTTTTGTGATTTATTTGTGTCTGCCAGCTTTTTACTGTACGAGATCTGTCATTTTCTTAATTTCCTGATTCATGCAGATGTTTCTCTTTGGAAGCAAAGCTCTGGAACAGTTTGTGAATCGTCTGGTTGAATTGCCTCAGTACTGCAACCATATTTTGCAAATATCTCATCTGCGTAGCACTCATCCCGAGTTAGTCACTGTTATTGAACAAGCACTTTCAAGGATATCATCTGGTAATTTAGAGTCAGATGCCTCTGTTTCGCACCCTGGTCTTTCACAGTCTTTCCCTGGAAACGGCGAGGTATAGTGTTGATTAAAGTTTCTTTTGATTGTCTTCGGTATAGTGTCTGCCTCAAATATGAGATCAGCTTCGCTAAAGTTATTTATTGAAAAGGGGAAAGAAGAATGCTTTATCCTTTATATTTCTAGTCTCATGCCTTCCATTAGCAGCTCTTTAGCGATGATGTTTACATTTCTAAACTTCTCGTAGTATGTGCTGGGCTATATTTTTCTTGGCCCTAAATTAACTTTCCCGAAAATTTAAGGCGAGAAGTAAATTAACACATCATTTCTGTTTTTGTTTTTGTCAGTTTGGTTCTGGAATTGGTCAATCTGCGTTGCAACTTCCTTCTCCTGTGCTGCCTCAACAGACTAATGAAGTGCATATTGATGACCGCAGCAGAGTACCAAGTGTTCCATCTAACGAAGCAAAGCCGCTTCTGCCGTCATCATCTAACATTTCCGTTGATGTTTCTGTCACTCCTAAGGTTATCACTTTCTCTTCTGTTTTATTTATGGCTGTAGGTGGGAGGAGTATTCATTTAATCTCGCTAGTTATCCTTGCAGAATCCTGGCATTTCGACTTCTTCATCAACCTCAGCTGGTTTTGTTCGTCCAGCTCGTGGAGCCACTTCGACGAGTAATCTCCATGTCGTCTTAACTTTATAATTATTTTTCTTAAATAAGATAGGAAATCTAATTCTTTCCTATGAAAAGAAGAAATGTTACTAATAGTCGATTATCACAGGGTTTGGCTCTGCTTTGAACATAGAAACCCTGGTTGCAGCAGCAGAGAGAAGGGAAAACGCAATAGAGGTACCGTACCCGCTGTGCTCTGCATTTACATTTGGAACTATTTGCTTCTGGTTACATTGCATAGTGAATTGCCAACATGCTAGTTGTCTAATATTTGGTATGAGTGACAAGAATAAGTTTTTTTTTTCCAGGCTCCACCGTCAGATGTTCAGGACAAAATTTCATTCATAATCAATAATATATCTTTAGCCAACATTGAATCTAAAGGGAAAGATTTTGCTGAGATTTTACCTCAGCAGTACTATCCTTGGTTTGCACAGTATATGGTTATGAAAAGGTACGAATAATTGTGTTTTCTTGTTTGCAATTTATGTGCGGTTATTGTCTGCTCTTCTGATTGTTTTCCTGGTGTTAAATACCTGATAGAGCAAGCATCGAGCCCAATTTTCATGATTTGTACTTAAAGTTCTTGGACAAAGTTGATTCCAAGCTGTTATTTAAGGAGATACTTCAAAATACTTACGAAAATTGCAAGGTAATTTTTTCTTCATACAAGTGTTTTGTTGTGGTGGGTGTTCCTTCTGTTGAGCAATTTTTTCACTTACGTAAGTTCTTTTGTTTTGCAGGTTCTCTTGGGTTCAGAGCTCATAAAGTCAAGCTCGGAAGAGCGATCCCTGCTTAAAAATTTAGGCAGTTGGCTTGGAAAGTTGACCATTGGAAGGAATCATGTTTTAAGGGCGCGAGAAATAGATCCAAAATCCTTGATTGTGGAGGTATTTTCTCCTATTTCCTCAAAGTTTATTCCTTTTTTTGGCAATAATTGTGTCACTTTGTTATTCTTCTCCATCTGCAGGCATATGAAAAAGGGTTGATGATAGCAGTAATTCCATTCACTTCAAAGGTTGGTGATGTCTGATTAGTTTTACTAGCTGTTTTAGTCCTAATTTTCGGCTACTGCAGGTTCTTGAGCCATGCCAAAACAGTATTGCGTATCAGCCTCCCAATCCTTGGACGATGGCTATACTTGGGTTACTCGCTGAGATCTATTCAATGCCAAACCTAAAAATGAATCTGAAGTTTGATATAGAGGTATCTGTTTTTAATAATGACTTTAGAAAGATGACACTGCGTCTTGAGGATCAACGAGTTGTTTTACATCTTTTCTCTTCGAGTATTTATTGTTTTGTCCTCATCTTCTTTCTCTTCAGGTTCTATTCAAGAACCTTGGTTGTGATTTGAAGGAAGTAGCGCCAACTTCCCTTCTAAAGGATCGGAAGAGAGAAATAGATGGAAATCCTGATTTTAGTAACAAAGATCTTGGAGTAACACATATATCTCAACCACCGATAATCCAGGAGCCTAAAACAATTTCTCCTCTTAAGCAAATAGACCTACCTATTGATGTAGCAAATACAGACACTCCCTCAAAGTTATTATCACAGGTTATATTTTGTGTAGTTTTTGTTATTGACATATAGTGTCAGCTTTTAGCTATCAACAGTATTTTAGCCCCATGCTTTTTCTTCAGTATGTAGCCCCACAACGTGTGTATACTAATACTTTGATGGAAGACGAAAAAGTGGCAACTTTAGGCTTGCCTGATCAGCTCCCGTCACCTCAAGGACTGTTCCCGTCAAGTCCATCCCCGTTGTTTTCTACTAGCCAGGTACGATTATCATTATATGAATGTCGATCAAAGTTATTATATATATATCTGGTTCATACCGTTTCACTGTTATGATGATGGCCAGCCACCAGCGCTTCCCAACATTGGAAATCATGTGGTTATCAATCAGAAATTAAGCGGATTTGGTACGCACTTTCCATTTCCGAGGTTTGTAATTAATGGTCTCCCACTGGTGAAATAATTATGTTTCTAGCGCATTTAAGGTGTTTTCTTCGACATTCTAAAGTTTTATCCATTGTCAGAGTGGTACCACTTGCCATGGATAGAGCTATCAAAGAGATTGTGGCTGGTATTGTTCAGAGAAGTGTTTGCATTGCTTGCCAAACAACAAAAGAGCTTGTACTGAAGGTTGGCCAATCTTAACTTGTCTACCTTTTTTTTATTTCATATCCCAAATGATTTCCGTATCTCACATTCGTTTTCCATCGCTTTATTTTGACAACTAAAATTATTCCCATTTATCACAAGCGTCAGTTTCTAGCGTCTAGTTCCGTTTTGAAGTAGTCCATGTATATTTTATTGCATCTCTTTTTTTTTTTTCAAGTAGAGAATCTACAAAGTTTTGATCTTGTATGTCAATCGTACATACATGTTTCGTCTTTGACTCCAGGATTATGCCTTGGAACCAGATGAGACACGTATATATAGTGCAGCTCACTTGATGGTAGCGAGTTTAGCTGGGAGTTTGGCTCATGTGACGTGCAAGGTTTTTCCTGCTCAAAGGCTTGGCTTCTTAATATTTTTGTTTACATTCTTGCTATTGTATCCTTGTTACACTAATTAAATCAGCTCTATTTTTCCTTTCTTGCTTTTTATGCATTCTTTGGTATATGCAGGAACCCCTGCGCACTTCAATTTCAGGTCATCTGCGGAGTTTGCTCCAGGATCTGAATATTAAAAATGAAGCTCTTGAACAAATTGTGCAACTTGTGACCAATGACAACCTTGATCTGGGTTGTGCTGCCATTGAGCAGGCGGCTACAGAGAAGGTTTGTGTTAAATTTTATATCATTTATGTTCCAGCTTTTAAGTTAGTAAATTTGAAAATAACCAGAATATATTTAGAGTGGATTGCAAGCACTTCGCTTGACTAGGGATCTTTGTTTTCCTTTTGTATGATTGAGCCTCACCTATAATGTTCAGTGATATAAATATATCCTTGTCCCTGCAGGCAGTACAAACTATCGACGCGGACATTGCCCAGCAGTTGTTGTTACGGAGAAAGCCCAGAGATGGTGCTGGATCCTCCTTATCGCAAAATTCTGTCAGTTTTATACCAGAGTCCCTCCGCCCCAAACCGGGACATCTGTCCCTGTCTCAACAGCGAGTTTATGAGGTGCAGTTTTTTAACTGGTAATAACCGTTGGTATTTTTTTTGTTCGTATAACTAAGCGATGCGCGTGCATTTTGCAGGACTTTGTTCAACTTCCTTGGCAAAAGCAGTCAATCCACACTTCACACGGTTTATCTGCTGCTTCAAGCTCGTCTGGTGAGGTTGGGCTTGGTAGTAATTATGGTCCAGTATCAGGAAAAAGTGCTTCGGACTCTTTGTCTGGTGCTGAAAACGCTCGGATGGATATGGTCTCCCGGGCATCAGATCTTTCTGTGGAGGGTTTTGAATCTCCATTTGCACTTTTAAGGTGCTTTGCTGGCCCATATTGATAAAACTGTTTACATTTCTTCTTTTGTGTTTCACAGCTAATATGTTGACATTTCATCTTGCCTCTGTTCAAAGCTCACAAGTTGATCCAGCTGGTGAAACAGGCGGTCTTCAGTTCTCTAATTCCATTTCGACTTCTGAGTTGAGCCTGGTTGAATCCTCCGACACTGCTATGAAAGTGAGACTACTGTTTGTTTTTAAATTTCGATTCGCTTAGTTATTATATCAAATCACTGAGTTGTGCTTCTTATTTTATACACAAGGAAACTGGAACATCATTGCAGACATTGACTTCAGCTGCTACCATGGAGCGTCTTGGTGGAAGTAATATCGCTCAGCCTTCTCTGTCCACGAGAGATGCACTGGATAAGTATCATATTGTTATGCAGAAGGTTAGTAAAGTGGCTATCTATGCTTTTTTTACATTAGTTTTGGATTCTCTCTATTACATATGATTGACTCCATTAAACTGTTTCAGATGGAGGACTTAGTGGCTAATAATGCCGGAGATGGTGAAATTCAGGTACTTGAGTGCATAAGTTGTTATAGTGAAGTTTCGTTTTCTATTTTATGTTCACCTAGAATTAATGGAATTGTGAGTTAATTTTTAAAATGTTTCGTAATTTCGGGAAATGGTTTGGTGGTTAATTTCTTAAATGTTTCATATCTGTTTTGACATCGATCCAATCACTGACGATTTCATTAAAAATTTTCAGGTTGTAGTTTCTGAAGTTCCTGAAATCATCCTCAGATGTATCAGCAGAGATGAAGCAGCTCTGGCTGTCGCTCAAAAAGCTTTCAAGGCTCTTTATGAGAATGCATCAAGTAGTCTTCACGTCAGTGCTAACCTAGCAATTCTTGTGGCTATTCGTGATGTTTGCAAGCGTGTGGTTAAAGAGCTAACTAGTTGGGTATGTCAACGACCTTTTCAAAATTGAAGTATTCATATTGTTTCTGTAGTTCACACTCTCGGACGTGCTTTAGTTCAGTTGCTTCTGATATTTCTCTTAAATAAGCCTCTATTTCGTGACATGACACATCAATAACTATTAGATTGACTCGTGACAAAAAGGACTAGATTCAGCCTATTTCCCGTAGCTGGAGTTCCTGATAAAATATGACAAGAACCATCCTCAATTAGTTATGGATACGAGATTTGTTTTTTTTCTTCTGGGATTTCTAGTTATTCTTATGTAACTTCCTTGGAACTTCATGCATAGGTGATTTATTCAGAGGAGGAGCGGAAGCTCAACAAGGATATAACTATCGGGCTTATCCAACGCGAGTTGCTTAACCTAGCGGAGTACAATGTCCACATGGCGAAGCATCTTGATGGAGGGAGAAACAGTATGCCGAACATCATATATTTGTATAGTTTTCTTTTATTGTGAATGAACGTGGCTAACTACTTGTTTGCTTTGCAGAGAGCGCCACTGACTTCTCTATTTCTCTGCTCCAATCCTTGGTCACTGAGGAGTCGAGTGTCATTTCAGAGCTACACACTCTTGTTGATGCACTGGCAAAGGTAGCAATTATAACTTTCTTTGGCCTTTGTTATTGCAATCTTGCCTTAGCTTGTTCTGGTATTACTAAGACCTCTTCTGATATATCACCATTATCAGGTGCGAAAAACATACAACTAGGGATTAGGATTAGATATTGTTTTTATTTCTCTGCCTTGTAATACTTCTTTATAAAACGCCAACTGACAGATATCGTGGTTAGGTTCAGATATTGTTTTATGCTGTTATCATATATTTGACATTTTCATTTGGTGACGTTAACTTTTTCCTTGTTCGGTTGTAGCTTTCCTCAAAATCCGGATCTCCTGAGTCATTGCAACAACTAATTGACATCATACGAAATCCAGTTACTAATACAAGTGGTCTCTCTGATAGTGCATCCGGAAACGAGAACAATGATAGACAATCGAAGGATGAAAAGGTTCAGATATTTTCATTACCGAATGTTGCTTGTGATCAGGCTGTTAATTCTTTTGACATGTTAGCTTTGTTCTCAGGTTGTGTGCAATACAACTGCTAACACAGAAGAGAATACCAGCTGGGAATATGTGGTAGCAGATCCTGCGGGTTTCCGGAATCGGGTAATTTTTCTGCTTGTGACTAGATTTCATTACTCCAATACGGATGACGAGTTTTAGTCTTTTTTAGTTGTTTAATTGGGTTTCAAGCTACAGAACGATTTCAGTAGAAACGTTTGTGTAGCTGTTATTATTAAATATTCATGTTAAACACACATATATGCGTTTACATACCCTGTTACCTCTTCAGTTCTATGTTGGTATATACATCTCCCGTACGTGTTGTTTATCTTTTTTTTAATGGTCTGTATGCTTCGCAGGTGTCCACGCTTTTTAAAAATTGGTATCAAATTTGCGAAGTTTCCGGTGCAAATGATACCGCTTGTTCACAATATGTCTTGCATTTGCATCAGACTGGACTACTTAAGGGAGATGATACAACAGAGAGTTTTTTCAGAATTCTTCTGGTGATTGACTTTTTAAGTTTTCATAGCATCCACACTTCCAAAATCTTTAGAGGCCTTATGATTGAACTTGGGTGTTATGTTTAGGAACTCTCTGTCGCTCATTGTATATCTTCTGAAGAAATCAGTTCTGGAGCTGGGCAATCTCCTCAGCAAGCTCAGAGTCCATCATTCCTTATTATCGATATTTATGCAAAGCTGGTTTTTTCAGTATTGAAGGTAAATTCTCATGAATTTTTAAGGCTAGGAGCGGATAATTAAGCCCAAAATACATTGCCTGCTAAGCCTATTTTTGTTTCTTATGACAATCTTTTCAGTATTTCCCTGAACAGGAGTCTAGCATCAAGTTATTTCTTCTTTCGGAGGTTAGTTTTAGTTTATTGAAAATAATTGAAAACTTTTATTTTATTGGTGGAAAAAGGTGAGTGGGTCTGATAATGATTACTGGCTGTAGATCATGGCTGTAACTGTGAGATCTATTCAGAAGGACGCAGAAGATAAAAAGACGTCACTCAATCCAAGACCATATTTTAGATTGTTCATTAACTGGCTGCTGGACTTATGTTCCCTGGATCCTGGGACTGATGGAGCAAACTTTCAGGTGCTTTTTGTTTTCTTTGAAGTGGTTGCTATTTATCGATATAACTAACATCCAGTTTGTTTCAGGTTCTAACAGCTTTTGCCAATGCATTCCACGCGTTGCAGCCTCTTAAGGTTCCCGCTTTCAGGTTAGGACTGAAAGCTGTTTCTCGTAATGCTTTTAATCAAACTAGAATTTGTCAGGAACTATGGAAGAAGTCGAATACCTATGTCCTCAGAATGATTCATGTGGTTGACATATATATCTTCTTCTTTTTTTATTGAACAATTGTGTTTTTGCCCCACAAAATTTTCAGCTTTGCATGGCTAGAGCTGGTCAGCCACAGAAGCTTCATGCCTAAGATGCTTACAGTAAATGGCCAGAAGGGTTGGCCATATGTGCAACGCCTGCTGGTAGACTTGCTCCAGTTTCTTGAGCCATTTTTGAGAAATGCTGAACTCGGAGGACCAGTATGTACCTTCTTCCCTCGTGTAATTTTTGCACTGAATTCTAGGGGTATAATTGATGGTAACTTTAGTGGTGTCTCTCTCTTATTTGTTTTATCAATTATGCAGGTTAATTTCCTATACAAAGGGACATTGAGAGTGTTGCTGGTGCTGCTTCATGACTTCCCGGAGTTCCTCTGTGATTATCATTTTACTTTCTGTGATGTGATTCCTTCAAGTTGCATACAAATGCGAAATATTATTCTCAGTTCTTTTCCACGGAACATGAGGCTTCCAGATCCCTCTACCCCAAATTTGAAGGTTCTGAGATGATTGTGGATAGTGCAGCCTGTTCAAATTCTAAATAAAAGATATATATATCCCTGGTAAGCTGATTAAATCTTGTGAACTGCAGATTGATTTACTGCCTGAGATAGTAGAAGCTCCATGTATCCTTTCCGAGGTTGATGCTGTGCTTAAAGCGAAGCAAATGAAGAATGACGTGGACGAGTATCTCACTGTAATAGATCATCTGATTCTTCACTCCTTTTGAAGGTTCTTCAAATTATATCAGGAAACTCACACACATATATATTTTCTTTTTTCTTGCAGTTGAGGCAACAGAATTCAACTTTCCTAAGTGAGTTGAAGCAGAAGCTGCTTCTCTCGTCCAACGAGGCCAGCTCAGCTGGAACCCGTTACAATGTACCATTGATCAACTCGCTTGTGCTATATACTGGAATGCAGGTACGAATTAGTGTGAAATACTGGGCTATGTGTTAATTGTAAAGCCTTAGTTTACTAAATGGATCCTGTCAGCTAAAAGGAATAAATGTATATCTTACCTGACACAATACGGCGGATGACAGGCTATTCAGCAGCTACAAGCGGGTGAGACGCAGGCTCAAAATGTGGTGGCCTTGCACATGTTCAAGTATTTAAGTATGGAACTAGATACAGAAGGGCGCTACTTGTTCCTCAACGCGATCGCCAATCAGCTTCGATATCCCAACAACCACACTCATTATTTCTCCTTCATCATGCTCTATCTCTTCTTCGAGTCTAACCAGGTGAGGATCGTTATACCTCTCAGGAGTCTATTCTGTAGATATGAGAATCTAATTCTTCGCGTGTGTGTGTGAATGGAAACAGGAGATCATTATACAGGAGCAGATAACAAGAGTGTTGTTGGAAAGGCTAATTGTGAACCGGCCGCATCCTTGGGGACTCCTAATAACGTTCATCGAGCTCATCAAGAATCCAAGATATGGCTTCTGGCAACATGCCTTCATCAGGTGTGCTCCTGAGATTGAAAAGCTCTTTGAATCGGTCGCTAGATCCTGTGGTAGTCTCAAGCCAGTAGTTGACGAGGGAATGGTCTCCGGTTGGGCCGACAACAATCACTAGCTTGTCTTTTCTTATCCTTTCAATTTGTAATATGTTGCCTGATTTTTCCCCTCCCCCAGATTTGGTATTCATTACCATACGACATAGTCGGTATTTCAGTATTTAAAGTTTTACATTTTCTAAGTTTATTTGAAGAGTAATTGCACTCCCTGTATGAGAAAAACTGCTTAATTTGCAAATGTGGAAAGTCCACTGTAGTAACACTGTGCAATTCACCTTTAGACCAAAATACGCCTATAACTCAACAAGATGTTTCTAGCTTCTATTGCACGGTAAGTTTATAGCGTATAGTGTTTCTCTCTCCTTATATCTCTCCAAAAATGTATCAGTATATATTATATCTATGTTAACTGTTTTCTCTCTCCTTTCATCTCTGTAAAATTCAATCGAACAAAACTGAAAAAGAAAAAATTTCAGACTTCTCTTAATTGCCTAATCATCATCTTTAAGTTCTGTACATAAAAAAATTATATATTTTGCAAAAAAAACTACACACTTCTAATTTTGGTCCGGTTCTCTTTCTCATTTTCTTACAATTTTTTTTTCTTTTAAAAAGATGATTATTTCGTCTTTTTTCTCCAATGGCGGTAAACATTAAATAGAAACCAGTATGTGTACATGGCGAAGCTCGCCAAGCAAGTAGAGCGTCACTAGGAGATGGTCCACGTCATGGAGCTGACAGGCGCTACTTCGGCGGAGGAGCTCACCGTGGAGGAGAAGCATTGTCCACGTCACTATATGTGTTATATATGTTAATGTCATCAACTTTCTACGCACAAAAATAATAATATTAAATGAAACAAAATATTACTGATTTAATAATGTCAAAATCATAACTATATTCTTAATTTTACTTTTAAATTTAGTTAGATAGCAAATTAATCTTTAAATGTTTATCTTATAGAATTACGTTTTGAGAATTACCTTACTAGCAAAACATGTTGGACTCTCGATCTCTCTTTTTCCAAGATAATTTGAAAACATGTATTTGACGCTTTGATGCATTGTTGCGGTCGCTCAAGAGAATAAGTTTGCTGCTGGTAATATTTTTTTTACCCATTCTGAACAATGTGTTTAAATTATTTTACCATTCTTATGTTGGAGGATGGATTACCACCAGAAACTACATCACTTCTTATAATCATTTTCTCTATTTTTTTTTTCCGGTTCCGGCTTTAGGATCTATCCCATAAGTTAATTTATCCTCCCATAAGTCTCCTAGAAAAAAAATTTATTACCATTTTATTAGTAAAATTACTTACGGGAGGATAAATTAGCTTATTCCAAATTCCAAATAGAAAAATGTAACAGGACGAGAATATTAAATTTAAAAATCATGAGATTTACGTCAGGTTTATTTGTTTTGAATTTATTAATAAAATAAGCAAAGAGGTGAGTGGAAAACGTGACTAAATAAGGCGTTTCCAAGAAAGTGCAAATATAATTTAGTAAACCTCTCTCTCTATATATATATGCTCAGAGATAATCGCAAAGTCTCACATAAAAACCTCGAGTGTAATCTATCTGGCAATTAAAGACTCACAAGTGAAGAAAAATGCAACAAGATCTCACATCTTACGACTGCTCCTCGGTACTGGATTCGATTCGCCGACATCTGCTGGAGGATGACTCAGAGAGTCTGTCTTCTTTCTCCAGCAGCAGCTCACCAGATCTGGAATCTACAAGTAGAAGAGGAGGCAACTTCAAAGGAGTGAGGAGAAGGCCTTGGGGGAAATACGCCGCAGAGATCAGAGACCCCAACAAACATGGAGCCAGGATATGGCTCGGCACTTACGAGACGGCCGAGGAAGCAGCTGCGGCCTACGACCGAGCCGCTTTCAAGTTGCGAGGGGCCAAGGCTAAACTCAACTTCCCTCACCTCATCGGCATTGATGGCCCTGAACCGTCAAGGATCACCAAGCGCCGCCTGAGTTCACCTGTGGCTAGAAGACGCAACACTGACATTATAAACTTGACGGCTAGAGTTCCATGCCTTGCTTTTCATTATTTCTACAACATTGACTCTACCACTTAGTTGTTGATTACCGAGGTTCTACGTTACAACAACGGATTCGATGAAAAGCATAAACTTTTATGAATCAATCAACTGTACCAACTTTTGCTTGTCCATTCATATCATTTTTAAGTCGAATAACCACCGAATTTGTTCTTGCCTTGAGAAAGATACAAGGATACTTCATTATACAAGTTGAAATGAAATGCCAACAATAAAAACCGCCACCAAAAGTAAATGATACGTCCATCAAACACCATTACAAATCCCTTTTTACTCTCTCTCTACCTTGTTACCGGATGCCGCCTCCTGCGATGATCCAAAGGTGAGTGTGTCATTTTTCATCCTAGTTCATCTAATACTTGTATCATATACCAGGGAAACAATTACCTCTTTGGTCGGATTCTATCTTCTTCATAGTCCATCACTCCACTTGGTTCCCCAAAAATCTCTTTATGCCCTCTGCTGTCAATGTCCCCCTGCCCACAATGTAAGTAAGACTACATCGACCACCACCCTTCCCAATCACATTTCATAATAGTCTAAAAGTTTTCTTTCTACAATCACCACTCCACCAACATTTCATTATTCATATACAACTAAATCGCTCCAGACATAAGGTGGATAACTTGTCCTATTTGTAACACAACGTTGTTTTCTTTTGAATAAATAACACGCAAGAAGAACTCCCCACAGTCGACTGGCTGAATCGCTCAAAGTATATAATAAAATTAATAGCTTTTTCAATCTATGATAGTACTGGAATTACAAAGTTGAAACAAGTTTTCTTAGTGGTGTCCCTTGATAAAACCCCATTTCAGTTCTCGGAATAAATAAGACAGCCAGACTCTAACTCAGGGTTACTAAACCATAATTAGTTTTACATTATATAATTGGTAGGAGGGAATAGTGAAGCCCTTAGGCCTCCAAGCCTATCACTGACCTTCATGGACAGAGACTTCTTGACTTCTTCCACTCCTTCTTCTGCTTCCTTACGATGTTTTTTGTCTATCTCACTCATATTGTCCGCCCATTTAATCTTGTCTTGAATAGAACCGAGAAGATTCTCTGATGTGTTTAACCTTCACAAAAATTTAAGCAAGGCACAAACTGTTTCATGAGAAAAGGACACTTCACATAGAGCGCAATAGCAGGTCGGGGAGGTAAATCATTAGTTAGATAAATTCTCTAACGCCATGTGCGGGTCCTTTTTAAATAGAAATAAAGGACGCAGGAAAGCAAGGGAAGAAGAAGGAACTAACTACCAGTTTGACAATGTGTGTAACATATTCCCTAGTTGTCCTGGCCTTAGATCTCTACCAGCTGCAAATGGAACCTGAATATTTCCAAGAAATATATGACTCAGAAGCACAATGATTATATAGGAGAAGGAAGGAGAGAGAAAACAGACCTCGAAGCATCTTTTCAACTGATCCAGTTTGCCTCTAACAATACCCTGGAAGATAGTAAGAAGGTAGCAAAGTCAGTATCATGCTTGTTTACAAAAACAGAGAGAGAGAGAGAGAATTGGGGAGAGCACTGACCGCGTACATACAATCATTGATAAGAAAGTCCTCGAGTTGACGAACATTGGTGACATCCAACTCGGCCATGAGCGTATCATAAGGCAAAACCTAAGGAATAGTGAGAAACAAGTGGAAGGAAATGAGAAGAGAAGAGTCAAGAGAATACAAACCTTGTTTGACTCGGCAAGGGTAAGCACAGTGAGCTGTTTAAGCTTCAGGATTTGGTCAGGAGACAAGTGAGGGATACGGCTAGCATTGCCTAATAAACCAAAAACAAAACAAATAAGAACGTGTAACAGGCAGGGAGCTGCTGTATTGAAACATTATTAAAAAAAGGAGGTTCGGTTGGTACATTTGTAGTCAGCCCAGGTGCCATGGGCAAACAAGCGCAGAACATCCACGTATACAGAATGTGTGCTTCCTTCAAGCTGCAATTGCAACTTCAACAATTACTATTTCTACACAACAAACTTTTAGAAAAACAATCACAAATTCCCTAAGCAAGCAAGCATGAGAATAGTAGATCGTTGATGTAAATTAGGGCAGACCTGGGCAACGTTGGGTAGAGCCAAAATCTCGGAAAAGGCGAAAAGAGAAGGATGCGAAGTAGCTTCGATGATGATAGGCAACAGGGCCTCGCCGTTGCAGGTAGAAGCTCGGCGAACCAGCTCATCAATGATCTCCGCCTGCTTCTGCTCCAGCTCCATATCCATTCCAGGGTTTTCTCTTCCGCACCACAGATCCGTCCGATACCTCCTCTGGGGATTACGTGTCTAAAATTAATAACATAAACATCTTTAATTTTGGGCCTATATACAGTTCGATAATTTGGAGAAGTAAGTTTTCCTTATCTCACTGCGACCTTACTGGGCCTAGGCCCAATCCAAATACCATCCATATACTCACATATTTTATTAGCCCAAAACAAAGACTCCTTCCGGTTCGTCACCAATCGGGGCTAGGGATTTCATATGGCAGAATCTCGCAGCAACAGAGCGGCGGTGCAGGCTACAAACGATGATGCATCCGCCAGTAAACTGTATGCATACTGCCCTCTTTCTTTTCGTCAATTAGATCCTCGTAGATTGGACTGACGTGCTATGTGAATTTTGAAGGTCTTGTGTCAAAAAGGGTTACATGAAAGACGATTATGTTCATCTCTTTGTGAAAAGACCCCTTCGAAGATCGCCCATTATTAATCGAGGTAGGTGAGGTCACACACACTCTTTCTTATTACTCTGTCTTTAGCTGACCCTAGCTGGATTTATTCCCTAGGTTACTTTTCCCGTTGGGCTGCCTTCCGAAAGCTTTTGGCTCAGTTTCTGGAAAGTTCTAATGAACCTGCTCAACCCAAGAAACAGATACTCTCTCTCGGAGCTGGCTTCGATACTACTTATTTTCAGCTTCTGGTTGGTGCCTCCTTCCTCTTTCTTCTCAATTCTCCATTTTGCGTGCTTCTCTTCTCATTTTCCCATTTTTTAGGATGAGGGGAAAGCGCCCTTTTTGTACGTGGAACTGGACTTTAAAGAGGTACCCATTCTTTTCAACGCTCAACAAAAACTATTCCTCACTCACTCTGTTGCTAAATGGGTTTCCTTCTTACCTTAGGTTACAAGTAAGAAGGCTGCTGTTATCGAAAATTCCACCCAGCTGAGGGACAAAATTCTAGGAGCAAATTCATCTATTTCAGTTGGTGAGACTTGTAGAATGATTCTCTCTCTCTCTCTCTCTCTCTCTTTTATATAGATATCATGGATCTCAACTAGTTCAGTCCAGCTATTACTGATCTATCATTCTGCCACCTCTCCAAGCTAAATATGCAAATCCCTTTTTCTTTTTTTTACAGTTAGCTTGTACTTTTGTTAGTTACCCCTCTTAATTTATTATGTTGCGTTGCTGTTTACCTCTGCAGAGGAAGGCCAAGTTCTCAGTGATCTTTACAAGTTACTTCCTGTTGACCTGCGTGATATACCAAAATTAAGAGATGTTATATCATTTGCTGGTATGGATCCTAGGTATGCATGAACACTTTCCCTTTTATGTTACACACTCTTATGACATACTTTTTTAACCACTGACTGATGCTAAACCTACTTGATTCCTAATATCATTACAGTCTGCCGACATTTATTATTGCAGAATGTGTTCTGATTTATCTGGACCCCGATTCAAGCCGTGCCATCGTCAATTGGGCGTCAAAGACGTTTTCAACTGCAGTATTTTTCTTATATGAGCAGGTTTTTCTGGCTTTTTGTATCTACCTAGTTCTCAGCTGTGTTTTTTACCTTGTCTGCATAATATTGTAGATATAATCTTACTGCTGATGTTGGTTTTCGGTTTGCAGATCCATCCAGATGATGCATTTGGACATCAGATGATTATAAACTTGGAGGTAAGAATATGTACTTTAAATGTCATCATTTTGCCTCTTGGGTACATTTTTTGTAGATAAATAAATATACCTTCACTGCAGCTCGTTCTGATTTATTTTACCCGTCTGTTTCTGTGCTTCAGAGTCGGGGTTGTGCACTCTTAAGCATTGATGCATCACCGACTTTACTCGCAAAGGAGAAATTGTTTCTTGACAATGGATGGCAGGTGCGCTTTGTAGTTAGATATCAATATGATTAAATGCAGTCTTGTATATGTATTAATGCCTCCAATCTTGCATCGAGTTGCCAAACAATTTGACATACGACTTCAAGTTTTAAACGCAAATGTGCAAGGGTTTGAGTGCAAATTCTACTAACGAAAATGTGCTTGTCAAAATTGTATGCTATGTTATTGTCAATTCCTATATAAATCCGTTGTGGTAATGGGCTAACAAGTTGCATTATAGTGAATATTGGATCTTCATCAAACCGTATCTGTTTGAAGGACCAAAATGCAGTTTCCAGTCTTTCGTTCTGGTCGTGATTGCTGGTTGTAGCTAGATAATGTGTATTGTCTGATGGACGCACGGCTAACTTTCAATTATAGTGTGTAATCTATGGCCTTCTCATATCTTACTCTACTCTTTGTTCTTGCATATTAGAGAGCTGTTGCCTGGGATATGCTAAAAGTGTATGGAAGCTTTGTTGATACTCAAGAAAAACGCAGGTCAGCGCTGTAGTTACCCTTAAAATTATGTAACTGCGTTATAATTTTCATATCGATGATTTGGCCTGAGTTTTTTCAGAAAAGTTCTCTTTTACAAGAAAGGCCTAGTAAATGTTGATGAGTTCTAAGCTTTCCCTTGTTTTTAAGCTCTTCCTGTATCCTGTGTTTTTATTTATGTATTCTCTTTTGGCTCTCTTAAATCTCCAATCCATGACGTCTCTTTAGAAACCCTTGCTTTTCTCCTATATTAAAATAAGATAGTTGTGTGTTTTCAGGATCGAGCGATTGGAGCTGTTTGACGAATTTGAAGAGTGGCACATGATGCAGGCAAGTTCATCATCCACCTTATTAACTTAGTTTTCCACCCATTTTATGTAATGGGAATTAGCAAGGGTATCTCCAGTATATATGTTAGTTTTGGATGATGCGTCAGTGTTGATATAAATGTTGGTAAATATTTGATTATCGTTTTGTTTTTTTTCAACAGGAACATTACTGCGTCACATATGCTGTCAATGACGCAATGGTACGTAAATGAGGCATGCCCTCAAGTGTATTTGTAACTCAAAATGTGATTATTAGTTCTCGTTTTGGAGGAAAGTATTAGTAAAGAGCGTTGTGCTTTGACAGGGGATATTTGGGGATTTCGGTTTCACAAGAGGAAGCCCTGAAAGCATGAACATCTCATCTGCAATGTCACCTTGAAAAAGGAGGGGGGGGGGGGAGTGTTTTTTGTTTTGAAAACGGTAAATCAATGTTTCTTTCTTTCTACATATATTGGAGAAAATAATAACCCTGGATGATGAAAAGCATTTTCTTCTTCTTTGCAGGAAACAAACTTTTGAGATAAGATGACCGACTGTATCGCTTCGAGTTATCTGGGCCCGTCGTCGCCTCCTTGAGGCTCAATAACTCAGTTTCTTCTTCGTTTTGTTTCTGCTCTACTCTCTATTCTTGTTTGTCATACCAGTGAAAGACTGCAAATGCATATCTTCATTGTCTGTTTACCTTAAAATTTAAAAGTAACTGAGAAAATAGAGATTTAATTTCTCAAATATACGTTTGTAATCGACAGTAGCTTACGTAATAATTAAATTTCCAAAACAACAGCTGACAGCATATTTAATGACATTTGGTCATTAATTTTTTTTTCCGTGATACCATTCTAGAAAGAGAAATTGCTTCAAAGTTATGAGACGTCTACTTTTCGTTATACTAGTCTAGAAATGCAGAAGAGTTCTGATGTAAGAAAATGATAAGGTAACTTGTGTTAAGTGAATAAAACAGTGGGTTATCTAATAAACATTGTTAAGCAAAACGACAGTATATAAATACACTGAAGGCAGCCACAAAAATGTGGTGGTACGAAAATGTTGATACGCAAAGAGAAAAACAGCCAACCAAAGGACAAGTGACCTTAATTACAGACCAGAAATGACGTACAAAGTACAAGTGAACTGAAGAGAAAACAATTTTGGCTTAAGGTTGTAGGACTCGAAGACTGAACGGAAAAGGATATTGCTAGGCAATCAAGTTGAGCAACAGCCATTCTTTTGGGCAACAGGCTGTCCTCTGATCTGCACCGTCGGCGGTCTGGCAATGTTCCCAGCTGGTTGGCTTGCCATACTGCATCCAAACCACAAATCAATTACTTTCCTTTGCGCCATAGACATTAACTGGTTCATTATGTATACTGATTGGCTACAGTCAAACTACATGAAAGTGAATTTTCAAATTTGAACACTGCAGGGTCAACATCACTCTACTCTAAAAGTTCCTTTTATTTCCCTTTCCTATTATAACATATAGCAGTGACCACTTTCTGGAGTTGAAAGTTGGTGTCTGGTGAATCTTAAGACCGCCAATAATAACAAGGAAGGATAGTAACTACCTCTCTTTGATGGATGCCGACATGGCCATGAAAGCCTGTTCCACGTTTGTAGCATCTTTTGCACTAGTCTCCATGAAAGGAATTCCAATTTCATCGGCAAAAGCCTTGGAGTGTACCAAAATTCATATCAGAAAAGCAAAGATGAGCACAAAACTCGAGAGAGAGAGAGGGAGAGTGAGTTTTGTCCGTACCTTTGCGGTTTCATATGGAACGGCTCTGTTTTCAGCAAGATCACACTTGTTTCCAACTAGGAGTTTGTTCACATTGTCACTAGCATAACGATCAATTTCACTCAACCATTGCTTCACATTATTAAAGCTTTCTTGATCTGTGACGTCGTAGACAATCTGCCACCACGGGACTAAGTTAGTACAGAAAACAAAAATACAACGGGGGAGAGAGAGAGAGAGAGAAAGGTTACAATGATTCCATGTGCGCCACGGTAATAACTGCTAGTAATAGTCCTGAAGCGCTCTTGACCAGCAGTGTCCCACTGAAAAGTATAAGGTCACACCATTGAGACTAGAGAGTAAAGACATGAGGAAATAAGAGAGTTAAAGAAGTTAAACTTGACTTGTTAACTAGTGTTTATAGAAAGAGGAGAGTAGAGTTGCATACAATTTGGAGCTTAATCGTCTTCCCGTCTTGCTCCACAGTCCGAATTTTCTATAGAAAAAATGAAAGAGATGAACAAACACGGCCTCCTAAAAAAATAAACTGTGAAAAAACTTACAAAATCGACTCCAATAGTGCTTATGTAACTTTCTACATACGAATCATCCTGCAAAAACACGGGCAATTGAGTCAGGAAATATATAGCCAACAAGAACAGAAACAAACAAGAGTGCTCGATTAGTTACAAAAACTTACAGAGAATCTCAACAGTAGACAAGACTTGCCCACGCCAGAATCCCCAATGAGCAGGAGCTTGAAAAGGTAGTCGCTACACAGATTAAAAGGATCAAACAGACATGAGATCTATATCAACTAGCCGATGAGAAAAGAACTTACTACTCGGCGGGATTCATGGTGGTTTCGACTTTAGATGACAGCGAACAGAGGAAAATCTGGGGGGGGGGAGGGTGGAGATCTGTTTGTTTGTTTGTTAAAGAAGGGAAGGGAGAAGATAGAGGAGATTTATAGAAAAGGCCAACAAACGGGCCTTGGCCTGTATTCATTTAAATAAGGCCCAGAAGAAGCACCGATGGACCTTTTATTCTCTCTTCCACACGTAATTCATCTGCTTTTCGGGTTCCCTTTTGTTTCAAACAATATACCTCAACCTCACCTACATAAATAATCATGTCTCCATCACCCAACATAACAACATATTATCGCTCTCTCTTTCTTCTCCCTTCCTGACTGGTTTTAAATGTGAAACAAGTCATCTAATTTCATTACCAAAAGAGTTCTTGGACACAATGGACCGGCTTTGTGCAATTAATTATATACAGCTAGCTGAAAGATAAGCTTCACAACTGAGATTACGCCTGTCCTCAATTTACTATCGAAAATAACAGCATGCTTGCAAGTACCAAACCGTTGTGTCCACCATTTCCAATACCAACGCTCATTTAAGATTCATTGCAACAAAAAGAAGAAGAAATAAAACAGCATACGAATGAAACTCAGGGTTTTCAAGGTAACAACAACACAAGACAACGCAAATAGCAACCAAACTTGAGGCACATGCTCCCTCCCGGTAACTCAATTGGTTTCTTCTCTAAATAGGCTTGATCTTGAAGTGCAGAGAGATGAGCGAAAAAACAAGACATTTCAAGTCCTGCAAAAGAGCAAACAGAGTAAGGTAACTAGAGAAACACATAGTCAGAATCAATGACAAAATTGAGAAAGGAAAAAGAGAAGAGACCTGAACAAGATAGTAAAAGATGCGAAGACCTTCAGGATCATCACTGCTCTGGACATCAACGAGAGAACCAATCTTAGAAGTAGCGAAGGAGATATGCTCATTTCCCATAACGATCTCAAGCTCTTGCCTTCCAACACGGTCAGGTTCCGGCCACTTAAAATCATCTTCTTTCATTATCTACGCAAACAAAAAAGAGGAGGAGTCAGGTACAACATACTTACTAAAAGTGGCGCAGAAGCTCCCCGCACGCATGAGTATGATAGATGCAAAATCATCCATCATTACAAAGTACCATAGCTCAGGAACTAAATCAAAAGTATGGTCGCAAAGCCAATTTCAAACATAGATATCCCAAGGAAACCCTAATCGAGTTCCTTCCGACCTAGGCTAGGAATAGAACCAAATCTGAGGAGAGTTAAGAGAGAAAAAGACCTCGCTCTCGGAGACGATACGCTTGCATTCCTTGAGAACGGCGGGGGTGAGAAACACCTCCTTCCGGATCATCGTATCGTTCTTGTAGTTTGAGTTATTGGCGTATCGGAGCTTACCGTCCGGTCTAAACTCGAACTCCAGGAACTCGTGTCCAAATTTCCCCTTGTGCCCGACATAGTACCGCAGGTAGAACTCGTTTTCTTCTTCCGCCGCCATGGTCTGGTCTCTCCCGATTTTCTCTTCTGTCTTCAACCCCCAAAAGAAGAGAGGAGAGACATTCGTCTCTACAGATATTAATTAATGGGAAGCCCATATAAATAAACATGAGCCCAACATGCAGGCCCATTTTAAATCATCAATTTATCGTCTGCCTGATATCGACAAGGAAGTTGCCGACGGATTCGAAAATGGCCAAGTTTCTTCAATCCTATGGTAGTTGATTTGTGCATTGCTCTTTTCATTTATATTTCTTTTAAAACTATTAATTGAAACTTTCGATTGATTCGCAGGATATGATCTGATTCTGGGAGCTATAGCTGCAATTTATGTGCTCATGGCACCATACACTAAAGTGGAAGAGAGCTTCAACGTACAGGTACCCTCCTTCGTTTCAATTGCCAAAGATCTACACTCTCTCTCTCTCTCTCTCCGTTTTACTGAGTGGTCTCTCTCTCGCCTGAATTTGCAATGTGACCAGTCAATGCACGACATTCTTTTCCATCGCCATCGTTTGGACTCTGTGAGTGACCCCACCCCTTCTTCTTCTTCCAAGGCATGTTTGAATTCTACAAAATTTTCCCACTTGTGTTTTATTTTTGTCAGTACGATCATTTGGAGTTCCCTGGTGTTGTGCCTCGAACTTTTATTGGTAACTAACGACTTTTGGAAGGATGTAGTGATTCTCTTTCTATGGAATAGTATAAATTTTATCTACCTCATGGGTTCTTCTTGCAGGAGCCTTTATAGTCTCTTTCTTTGCATCACCCCTTGTGTTCATTCTCAGCTTCCTTGGCTTCCCCAAAATTTATAGTCTTGTTGCAGGTTCCATTTTCCCTTTAATGAAATCTCCAATCACTGCTTTTTTTCTTGATTTCTAAACCACAGTTCATTGACTGTTAATATAGCTCGTTTCGTGTTGGGCTGTATCATACTATCCACACTTAGATTTTTCCGGATTCAGGTTTGATGTTTATTTGCTTCCTACTTCTGCTTCTTTCTATTCCACACTGAGCCTCTTTAATTTGACAGATAAGGATAAAGTTTGGACATCAAGTCGAATCTTTCTTCCTACTTCTCACCACTCTCCAGTTTCATTTGCTTTTCTACTCCACTCGTCCTCTTCCTAATATTCTAGCTTTGGGATTAGGTGATTCTCTTTTCTCTTCATCTTACTTACTCTATTTGTATTCTCCTAGCTAATGTTGTGAACTCTGGTTTGCCCAGTTAATCTGGCATATGCTAATTGGTTGAAGGGAAACTTCTATTCAGCTTTGAACTTCTTGGTATGTTATCTATGATTTTCCTGCTAACGACCATCATATTTCTTGGATTTTTTCTGACATGCCTTTCATCCGATAATCAGATTTTTGCCACTGTAATCTTCAGATGCGATGTGATATTACTGCTTGGGCCTATCGCTCTCGAGTTTTTATTGGTGAGTGGGTGATGAACAGGTTGGTTTTCGATTATGTATGTGTAATTTGTTACTTCCTTCTGATGAGGATGCTTTACATTTATCAATTACAGACCAGATCGATCTCCTTCTTGAAAACGCTTAAATATTGTGTTGGAACCGCTGTGGTGGCTGCAGGTTAGTTAAAGTGCCCCTTCATTATGTAATATACTTGGCTCTTCCCTTCGGATACTAGTTTCCGAGTGTGGTCACGGAATATTCCTTAGCACAGGTCTTACCATTTCCGTTGACTCTATCATGTGGAAGAAGTTTGTCTGGCCAGAATTTGAAGTTTTCTGGTTTAACTCCATTCTGAATCGAAGTTCTGACTGGGGTGTATCCTTCAAAATTTGTTTCCTCTATTTATTTTTGTACAATACATAACCTTTTAGCATCTGTTTCACTGCCTGATTAGAAGGTTTAGATTTCCATACTTCACTGTGAATGGCAATTCAAAGCTTATTTTGCAAATATTGTGGCGCTTGTATTTTTATCAAATTCTGTGTTGTTCCTTGAAAATTAGTTGCTAAACCAGACACATTCCATTCACTGGTACTTCACCTCAGCACTCCCACGGTCTTTACTTGTAGCTTATCCTCTATCCCTGGTAATTACCGACCTTTGAGTTAGCAGATCTGATTGTATCTCTATTAATTTTTTCTCATCTGTTTTCTTTTTGGATTATGCAGTTTGGTATCTTACTTGACAGGAGGGTTCCATTCCTTGTTATTCCAGTTATATCCTTTGTTTTACTCTACTCTAAGCTTCCACACAAGGTATTCAGATGGATTACTTATCTCAGTAGCCATGAAATTTTCTTAACCAATTGCTGATAAAGGCTTCCCTATCTTTCTTGATATATGTAGGAACTCCGCTTTATTATTTGTTCAGTGCCAATGCTCAACTTATCTGCTGCTGTTGCTGCTAGCAGAATGTACGAGTTCTATCAGATGTTTGCTAGATAAGCTTTTAATCATAGCTAGAACGTTCTTTTATTCAGTCTCTCAAGAGCTGTTTTGATACACTTCATTTCTGAATGCCACTTAAACTTACTACCAACGTGGCCCTAGCTTGTACTATAATCCGGTTTCCTTGTACAGCTACAAGAATAGGAAGAAAACTATTTGGAAACTGGCAAACATGGTTATGCTAGCATTATTTGCAATCAGGTATAAATAGTAGGCAATTATCTTTGCTATGTAAGAGAAGGGAAGGGATTTGCTAGTCAACTTAACCCTATCGTATAGTGCAGGGTACACGGTTTTCACATTCATGGCATCTTACAACAACTATCCAAGCGGCTATGCTCTTAAGCGCTTGCATCAGATAAGTGAGTGACTTCTTCTTTTCGGGGTATCTTGTTATTGAAGCAGCGTTTACTTTGGAACCGAACAAGAAAATATGGTAGCCAGTCTTTGTTCGTCTCACATGCTACGTGTTATACATAATCATCTTTGTTTTGTGGGCTGTATTTACCTAGGGTTGATAATTTTCCTACGATATGATTAATTTTACGGGATGCCTTCCATGTTTTCAGGCCACCCTGCAAATGTAATGGGAGAAGAGTGGGTTCACATAGACACTTTTAGTGCAATGAATGGAATATCTCGCTTTTGTGAAAGTGCTTTTCCATGGAGGTGAGTGAGGTTGATTATTCTTTCTATGTTCTTAGCTGCCCTACCCCGTTTTATTGTTGGTAGAAGTAAAGGAGACATCAAGGTACCTCGCTAACAACGTGCGACTTGTAAAGGATCGAATTGTGCTAGAGAGGCATATGTTCGTTTGCCATATTCATTTTCTTGAGGACGAATACCACAAACTGGGAAAAGATCATATGTTACTCCACCGCCTTTGAATATGTAGAACAGGGTGTATCTGTTTAGCTATTTAGGAGGAGATATATTTTTTTCGTGTGCAATGCAGATACTCAAAAGAGGAAGAAATGGTGGTGGAGGAGTTACGAAACCGAAATTTCACCTACCTTGTGAAGTGAGTATATTCATCACAGAATAGAAAGCAAATTCTCAGTCAAAGAAGATACCATTGGGGGTGGTCAACATCTAATAAAGTTGTAATGTTTTGAGCAGCGAGCACCCGTCTGTGGATGGATACAAGTGCTTGTTTTCTGAAGAAGGCTTCGACAGAGTCGAACTGCGGCAAGGTTTCCCTCCCATTGTTCTGGTAATTTGGTTAGCTTGGGGAATATTTAATCAGAATAGGTGCGTTGGAATGCAATGTTGAGTTTAAGAGGTTGAGTTGCAGGTAAAAAGAGCCAAAGTATACGTGCACCAGGATATGAAGGCGGATGACCAGTTGCATAAGAAATGGCCAGGATGTTAGATTCATTGTTTTGGTCGATGTAGCACAGCTTTGTTATCCTCAGAGAGGAGAAGATCATGTAGCGATGTCCAGATATTAGTATACTTCCTTCCATGTGCCTGTCGCTGTTCTGATGCATTGTCCTGGTCGATGTATCACAGCTTTCTGAGTTGACTTTTCTGGTTCGAGACGTTCACCATTTCACTTGCCGGGTTTCCTACGACCATTCTAACACTTATTCCGCCTTAGTGTTGTGTGAATTTCCATGTAAAAGAGAGACAAAAAAACATAATTCTGATGGTGATTATGGTCCTTACTAATGTAAACTAAGAATGTTTACATTGTTTTTAATCTTCAAGAATGATTATATTAAACATTGGAGTGTTACAAGGTGAAAAATTTAAACTGGATGTCGTATACGGCACTAGGAAGTAAAGCTGGCGGTTCAACAGATTCAACCGCATAAGTCAGCAGATGAATGAAGGAAGAAGGAAAGTATAAAATATTTAAATTTACTTCATTAAATTAAATGGAAGGCGTCGTTGGCCGGTGGAGGTGGGACAATTGTACATTGATGGGTAAAGATGAATTTTGGCAGGGCATCACATTCAATGTCCATTGGTTCCTCTCCTATCATATTTGAAGTTTGAGGTTTCTTTTCTCCTTTTCTTAGCTTAATTAATTAAAGTAGTAGTAATTACCATGTGTTTCTTCTTGTTCACGTATATGGTGATATCATGTCACATATTGAATCTACACAATGCACGTCCTTCGAACTTCTTTCGACATTACATATACTAGCTACGCGAGGGTACCTTTGTTTTTTTTTAAAAGTGTACCTTTAGATGGCGTAGACCCTCAGAGCTCTGGCGGAATGGCCATGGAGTCCCCTCCCCTTGGTAGCTTCAAATACCTCTTGGTTTCCCGCTAGTGCTAATGAGCATAGCATGCATGCACTCGCACGTGATGGCTGAAGATGAGGAGAAAGACCTTGGGAGACCGATGATAGTGACACTGATGCTGAAGAGAACAGTTCACAGCCTGATATCGCAGATCAGTGCGTCTCGTCAAAGGATGCCCATTGGGAGGAAAAAAATCGTGGGCAATATCGTTGAGTTAGAGCAAGTGGACTGAGACGCACCTGGGACGACCAAATCATCTTAAACACTCCCCTTATGTACCTCGCCAACATGAAGCTCCCAGACTCATCACACCTTCTCCTATATATGGAGAGTAGAAGGAGCCAGCCTCATGGCTCATTGGCTCTGCTTCACGCTGGTCCCGTCGAGTTACTCTACTACTGGTTCTACAGAGCTCCCCACGACTCCACCACCACTTCCTCTACTCTCGCTACCATTCTCACCACCACTCTATCGTCAGCCGAGCTCATAACGTGTACAAGTATCTTAAACCGTTATTTTCTTTTATATATTAATACGTATCAGTTTTCTAATTATTTCAATTTGGCAGCTGTGGTGCACCCCTTCGCTGAGCATATCACCTAAACACTACTCCTCACCATACCCATGGTAACAGTGTGGGATCCTCTTCATGGTTCCTGTAAGTGCATACATGACTAGCATTGACTTCATGATAAACAACATGGGAGTGCATTTTTGAGTTTTCCCCTAAGCGTCTCTTCAGCTTGTCAAAAAGGAACAAAAATAAATAACATGAAGGGGTATATTAGCCAGTGGTCGTATTAACAAACTCGTCAAATCTAGGGCTGTCAAGAATCTGGTACTGTCTACGAGTTATGACTCCTCAGTACGTAGTGTGGTTGGTGGGTGAAGGAATAATGAAAGAAGAGCAGATGAAGGCAAAAGAAGGAACACTCTTTATCCCCATTTCTCACTTCACGACCGACTAACTCCAAAAGGACTGTTTCTACCTCTACCAATCCACCCCAGCTATGCGTGTTCCCAAGTCTGCCCAAAACGACTCCTGTTAGGTACAACAGTACAACTTTGAATACATACAGAATGTTAAATGTATATAAATGATGTCTTTCTTTTTCCAGAGAAAAGAAAAGATATATCTGTTGCTTTACAAATACAAGCTGATATATGTGCAAATATATATGTACACACTGAATGGATATTAATTGTATATTTTCATATTCATATAATTTGGGGGGGGGATGGGGGGGGGGGGGGGGGGGGAGGGGGAGGAGGAGTGATGAGTGCATGGAGAGTAAGGGGGGCAACGCTTGATGTTGCCATGTTGGCCTGGAAGTACTGCGGTAACACACAACTTCTTTGGTCTCCACCCCATCGGGGAAGCTGCTCTCCGTCATGATTTCCAACCTCTCCAGCTTTCTTGCAACATCTTATCTGCTTCCCTTTCATTTTTGTTTGCAGTTTATCTTGTTTTAACCGATAATATATATGAGTTGCATTTGTTACGTTTGCTGCCACACACTGCTGTATATGTATTAGAAAGGACAAACAATTAGACCCATTGAAAAAGTAAAATCTGTAATACTAGCGAAAAGATCCAATGATTTGCTTATTTAAACAATCCTCCTAATAGAAAACCTTTACTGATAACAAAATGGAAAAAATAAATGAAAATAGTTTATAAACGCTAGCTCATAACTAAGTTAACAAAATATATAAATATCTGGGTGCATCATCAGATCAATAGTTACAACCACTTTACGAGGTATTACTTCAAATGGGCCTTACACACTCATGGTATACCTAATGAAGGAGTGAGTAGGGTATACGTACCAGTATATATTTGTGGCGGTGGGAGAGATAGAGTTACTAAAAATGAAAATGTAGAAGTATTCAATGCTTGCATAAGAAGGCGTGCCCTGTTTTATGTTTTCATTCATTTAATGTTGGAGCAACAGACACTAGCTGGCGCTATAACGTGAATGAGGATGATCCTGAATGGCTACTAGTTGCTGAAGCATCAATCACCTCATATTGCCTAACTTGGCTCATCTGTATTTTAGATAGGAAATTGACAGACTTTCATTATACAAACTAAAAACACCAGATTTAGAAAGCCATATCTACGTTACTGATGAATATCTTTGCTTACGTGAGGATATGATATAATCGGCAATCGATATTCGATAGGTGTGGGGGTGATTAGCTGAGTGTCATAAATGAGGATCCATGTGGGAAGTATCGAATGGAGGAGTACATGTTTGGTCCAGGTAGGGCCCTCACAGGGAAGTGGGCTGGTGGGAAGATAGGGGTTGGCTTCGTCATTCTACATCTACCAAAGAGTTTGATACCTTTCTATATAATGTACTCATCGGCCGTAACAAAGAATTGGAGTACATTCGACGGTATAATGGCTACGAAACCAGGCATCCTCACCGATTGGCCTTGGACACCCCTTGGGAATTTCAAGGTGCATTATTTTTTCTTTCTCTCTTTGCTTTGTCTATTTAATTATTATATATATTGTTCTACTAAAAAACACTATTACATAGTATATATAGGTTGCACAAAAAAATATAGTATATATATATAACTCGTGCTTATGATCGAATCCCGTTTCTGATGCATGATATGGTACGTGGAAACAATTAATACAATAGTACATAGTAATAGCACCATGGGCGGTCCATAGCACATACAGGTTTGTGACTGATGATCCGGTGGATCTCGGATACTCCCTCGTATTACCCTTCTTGCTCTTCAGAATTCTTCACAACCAGGTTTGGATCTCTCTTTCCCGTTACTATACAACCAAGGGAAAGAGGCGCATCCTGGACAAAGGTATCGACTTCAATCAGGTCGACAGGGAGACCAACTGGTGCGTTTTCTACTTTGTTTGTCATTTTATATAACTGCGTCGTTTGTGCTTTATGCGAGCTAAGTATGTATTCTTGATATTTACACGCGCAGGGATGACCAAATATTGTTCAACGGATTGCTGTTCTATATAGGGATCATGCTGCTGCCGCAGGCGAAGCAACTTCCCTTGTGGAGGACAGACGGAGTGTTGATGGCGGCGATGCTTCACGCCGGGCCGGTGGAGTTCCTCTATTATTGGCTCCACAAAGCTCTTCACCACCACTTTCTTTACTCCCGCTACCATTCCCACCACCACTCCTCTATCGTCACTGAGCCCATCACTTGTAACTCTTATTTCTTATCTTTTATAATTTCCATCCAACATACGTAAAGTACACTTTTTCACGTCTAATTAGTAATATATATTTTAATCATTATATGCAGCGGTGATACATCCATTTGCGGAGCATATAGCATACTTCATTCTTTTCGCCATACCATTGTTGACAACGTTGTTAACGAGAACGGCATCCATAGCGTCTTTCGCCGGATATGTAATCTACATAGACTTCATGAACAACATGGGACACTGCAACTTCGAGCTCGT
This sequence comes from Brassica napus, assembly GCF_020379485.1. Lineage (NCBI taxonomy): Eukaryota > Viridiplantae > Streptophyta > Magnoliopsida > Brassicales > Brassicaceae > Brassica > Brassica napus. Next base: position 45,016,192 of record NC_063442.1, read on the forward strand.
CCCTAAGCGACTTTTCCACCTCTTTCCTCCTCTCAAGTTCCTCTGCTACACTCCTTCGTATGTCCTTGCACTTCCGTCTTTCTATATATATACATAAATATTTATATATATATATCTCCTATATATTATTTGAGAAGCATTACAACATATTTTTTGTAGTTACGTGTCATCACTAGAATGATTCTTAGAATCTTTAGAGAAATATGTTAGTCCATCTAAATATATAATAAACTTTTTATTAAACTAACCATAAATACATTATTAATGTGCTTTATTATTTCCATAAATTAAATTACAGAATTACCTAATATGGCTAAAGTATATATGACAATTAATGAATTTGAATAATAAAGATTTGATAAAAATAAGTATATCTTATATTATATTTGTTTAATTTTAAACTATTACAATAAATTAAACAACCATAGTAGTCATTTAATAAAAATTAAAAAATTATTTATATGTTATATTTTGAATTTTTAAAAACGAGTATAAATTACTAAAACCATTAAAAGTTTCAAATTCAAATTTTGTGATCTATGGTTTAAAAATTTTGTTATGACATGATACAAATAATTAAAAAATTATATAAGTTGAAAGTCTCATTTAAGAAGTATTAAAAGTTTAAAATATAAAAAATATATATATGTATATATATATATTATTTTAAATTAAATTATATGTCATATAAAAAATAAATAAATATCTTAATTTTGAAATTTACTTTGAACGATTTTATTTTGACAAAAAAATTGAAAAAATATTGACAAATTAAATTTTAAAAATATAATAAATTAATTAAACTATTAATCCCACAATAAAATTTTTGTTATCAGTAATTTAAATTTTTTGCTATAACAGATACAAATGATAATAAAAAAAATATGAGCAAAAAGCATCATTTAATAAATATTAATATTAAAATATGCTATATATATCTTACTATCATTTAAATTTAATTATATACTATATCAAATAGAAAAAAATATGTTTTTGGATTAATAAATGTATTTATATGTTCGCAGCAACTTAGTTATATAGGTAATAGTTACTGATTTTTTAATTATTTAATATATATTTATTATTTCATAAGAAGTTAGAAACATATAATATATAAAATAATTTATATATATAACGTTCATTCCGTGCAAGGCGCGGATCTTAACTAGTATACATTTATTTCTGTCGGCTATATAAATCAAAGTTAATTAGTACCAAATTTTGTTTGAAAACAATTTTGACTAACCTATGCATTAACCGGAAACCATTGTTTATATAAAAAATACAAACAACGATTATAGGTGACGTGAAATAACTACCGGAAACCATTGTTTATATAACAATTTGGACTACCCGCATCAATTGCATTTTTTTTTCAAAAAAATATATCAGTTGCATTTCATGTCTAAAAAGGTGACGTGATATACTTGTACCCGTTATTTGGTTGTTAACTACCGAATCCGTGGACCACACTTTTTTTGTACACTAAAACTTATAACATATTGTTTCCCGACGTCCTAAGTAACATCACTAAAATTGATGAACAGGATTTAATCTATAGGCACATAATCCAGCTTTCCACAATTTTATGTATTTAGAGTCTAGTTGACAAAAAAAGAAGAAGATGTATTTAGAGTCTATTTAACCAAACAGCCTTTGAAAGTAAAAAATCAAATTCATTAGGGTATATGGCCACTCTAAAGTGTAGAGTTATTAACAGTTCATCTTTTTGTTTTACGTATATGAATCGATAACGAGCGCAATGTGATAAAACACTCTTATTGTTATATAATATCATTCTTTTTGGATGATAAAATGATCATAATGAGAATTGCAGATTCCACTCACTGCACCACACCCAATTCCGGACCAACTACTCCCTGTTCATGCCCTTGTATGACTACATCTACGGCACAATGGATGAAACCTCGGATACATTGTATGAGAAATCTCTAGAAAGAGGAGAAGATAGAGTGGACGTCGTGCACTTAACTCACCTGACGACGCCCGAGTCCATATACCATTTGCGGATTGGCTTGGCTTCATTTGCCTCCTACCCCTTCTCTTATAGATGGTTCATGCGCCTTTTGTGGCCTTTCACATCTCTCTCCATGCTCTTCACTCTCTTCTACGCCAGCCTCTTTGTCTCTGAGAGAAACTCTTTCGAGAAGCTCAACTTGCAGTCTTGGATCATACCCAGATATAATCTGCAGGTTCTCATCTTTTTCAGCTTAATTTTTGACTCTTTTGTGAATTTTATTAGCTGTATAAGTAGTTTAGGTTGGTTTACTGATGCACTGAGATCTAATGCATGCAGTACTTGTTAAAATGGAGGAAAGACGCGATCAACAACATGATTGAGAAAGCGATACTGGAGGCAAATAAAAAAGGAGTGAAGGTGCTTAGCCTGGGTCTCATGAACCAAGTAAAGAAACACGCTTCCACTGATTTGGTTTTACATTGGTGTGAGATGTCATTTCATAATATTAAAACTGTGGTGGGTTGGAACAGGGGGAGGAGCTAAACAGGAATGGAGAGGTGTATATTCACAAGCATCCAGAAATGAAAGTAAGAGTGGTGGACGGCAGTAGATTAACAGCAGCCGTTGTGATCAATAGTCTACCCAAATCAACGACAAAAATAGTGATGACAGGCAATCTCACAAAGGTGGCATACACCATCGCCTCTGCTCTTTGCCAGAGAGGTGTTGAGGTTGTGTTTTTCTCCTCCGTTTTCCCTTTTTATTTTTGCTTGTCATTGCCTAAAGTAAAAGACAAATGAGTTTGAATTCCATATGTCCATAGGAGAAAGCTTAAGTCCGCAACTTCACTTGTCCAAGCTTTCTTAAGTTGTATAATTCATTACATTTTCTTGTAAATTTTATCTGCAGGTCTTGACTCTATTACCAGAAGAGTATGAGAAACTAAGATCACTTGTTCCACAAGAATGCAGAGACCGTTTGGTCCTTTTAACCTCTGAAACACTCGCATCAAACAAGGTAATTAAGTATACAATAAAAGTTGCAGAACAATCGAAGAGCATATTAAACTAATGAATTTTGGTTGAAGGTATGGCTGATGGGAGAAGGAACAACGAGAGAGGAGCAGGAAATGGCCACAAAAGGAACGTTATTTATCCCATTCTCACAGTTCCCCCTCAAGCAGTTACGAAGAGATTGTATCTATCATACTCCACCGGCTTTAATAATTCCAAAATCTCTGGTCAATATCCACTCCTGTGAGGTATGTATACAAAGCTATCCAATCCAATTAAAAGTTTTTGCAGATATCCTAACTAACTAAATAAAACACATATGCAGAACTGGTTACCGAGAAAGGCGATGAGTGCAACTAGAGTGGCTGGCATATTGCACGCCTTAGAAGGATGGGAAATGCATGAGTGCGGCACATCCAATATTCTTCTCTCGGATTTGGACCAAGTGTGGGAAGCTTGTCTCACCCACGGCTTCCAGCCTCTGCTGCTTCCACATCACTTCCAATACCCCTGATTCCCTACTTTCAGATGATGAATATTGTTTCCGTAATTGATCATATATGATTTACAGTAAGCCTCTAGACAATGGATCCAGAATTTCACCTCTGTATTCTTAGCTGATGGTTTCACTCGATCTATGGCTGATACAACTATATGTTTTTCAAGAAAACCTACTATTTTATTGCAATGCTTGTGTTATACATTGCTGAATATCTATTGCTAGTAATAATGCTTCTGATTTGGCATTTTTCAAAGCTTTTTTGGTCTAAAACCTGCAAGATAATCCAAATATATTTCTGTTTGTGAAAGAAAACATTGCCGGAAGATGATGGTCTTCTTTGTTATAAACAATGTATCTCTATGGATCAATATGCTTCGCTAATTAAGAATATATGGCGATTCATGTAATCGAAGCTGACAGGCTCCTATAGACAAACCTAGCTCTTAACAGTGACAGGTTATTTACGACATCAGAGAACAGTAAGACATTTCACTATTTAACCCATTAGATCAACACGTGCATTGCTAACAACTAACAAGCAACTACACAGCCTCATCAATTGAGCCCAACATGGGTTCTCGTTTCACAACTACATTGTGAACTCAAAAGCCACATGCAGTGTCAAGGTCTTAGCAATTAGAAACCAATATAGCTTAATCTTAGAAGCATTTCATCAGAGTTCAATGGTTGTGAGACGTTTACTGGCAGGAATGTATGATTTTTCAGGATATATATGTAGACAAGATGAACAAGTCCATGCATAAAGATATGACAAAAAGCTAAGGAAAGAAGCAGCTTTATACATGCCTATGTACTGACCACCAACGGAAGCAAGACAGAACCAAATCTTTTGAGGAGCGGTAAGGCCGGGGCCTTCAAATCCTGTTCTAATAAAAGGAGACGGAACATGAGTGAAGAGGAAGAGAAGTAAAAGAGAGTACTGAAACTGAAATAATAAAAAATATCTTTCCCCAATTGTTGTGCTACTCTTTCTGGGGTCGATAGGTTTTTCAACCCAAACAAAGAATCAAACTCAAGGAAAGCAATATCATCCATTTCTGGTTCGCATTGAAAGAGCTTTCCCAAATCAAAAGATGAGCCGTGATTTAAAAGAAGAAAGACTGAGAACTGGAATATACCTTCATTAAAGTGAAAATCTTCACCATGAACATTTCAACGTCTAGACGTGCAACATCCCCTAGAGATTACAACCTGTATTAATTGACTGCCGAGAATAAGATAAACCAAACCCCACATCAGTCAGCCACGAGAGAAAACAAAGACGAAATCTGACAACATACCAGGTGGTAAGCGAGAAGCGATTGCAATTGGATTCAAGCGGTGATGTGATTAATTTTGTATACGTCACAGTATAACTTTAGACTAACAAAACGTAAATCCTCTTTCTTAATTTTTTTGTCTTATTGGGCCAAGTTTTAAACTCTGTTAGGCCTACATTTGAAATCCACTTAAATCTGCTAGGTAGACAAAACCTTGCGGACGAAGTTAAATGGTGTGCGTGTCCGACGTGGATAATACAAGGCCGTCCGATTGTAAATATATCCGTTGCTGCTATCTTTTTAAAATTCTATCCGTGTTTTTCTTGAAGATGCAATGACGATACATATAAATAAAAGCAGAGAAACTACTTTTAGTTTTAGGGTTTTTTGGGTGAATATTCGGGAGATAACTACAGTTCTTCGATGAGTTGTACAAGCCGACATTCTTGAAATAGTCAGTTTGCAAAGGTATGATCAATCAATCATTAAAGGATCGAACTTTACCAAAAACCCATCTGCATCAAACCATCATCATCATCATCAAGAACAAGAATCCAACCTCTGGAAATTTTTCTTTTTTCCCGATTTCTCTTAGATAGTGGGACCTAAGGTTTCCTTCTTCCGATTCTTCTTCGACGGATTCCGCGACGGCGCGCGGAGCAATCTTAGGGATGGCGGTTCTTCGAGACGAGTCTCCTTCCGGCGCGGCTCCTCCCCGAAAAGAAATTGTAAATCTCTAAATCGTAAATTTGTTTTTCTTCTGTTCTTGTCCTGTTCTTGCGTGAAATTGAACGATCGGTTTGCTTTCTTCATCCTCTTTGCTGTTTTGTTTTAGTATGGTTTAAGATTCCTTAACCGTTCATTATTTACTTTTTGTAGTGATCTTCAATCTTCTTAGATTGGAAAGCGCTTAACTTTGCGACGTTCGCCACCACCTTTTTCACCGTAATTGATCCATGTTGTCGGAGAGCCATCGATGCTACGCTGTTGACGTTTCGTGTGGGTTGGTGATATGGAGCACGTGATCAATATGATAAGGTGCCTTATTCCTCTTTTCTTGTGATATAAGTAACCATTCTAATCAAAAACCCTATATTTAATTATAAACCCAGGGTTACGGTCGTTACACTCGTGTTCATCGTTTTTTGCTTTGCGATTTACTTTAATGTTTTGGGGTTTTGTTTGTAAATTGCAGTCGAGATGACAGTTGCCGAGGAATTATCGCGAAATATGAGAGAAATGAATCAAGACAGTTTGTGACGGAGATGAGGGAAACGCTATTTAGTTTGGGCTAAGCCCATTATCATGAAACGAGAAACTTCAACGATTCAACGGCTAGTATCAGACTCGTACGGCTAGTATCCAGGTTGGTATAATTTGAAATATTATACATATTACTTAAGTTGTCACTAGAAAAACCTTCGGGCCTTTTTAAATCTTAAAGCCTTTTAAGAAGCTGCATAAACTTTCGTATCCGAGAAATATAAAATTTTAAAACAAGACGAGCTTTTAAACTACGTTAAAAAATCCCAAATTTCGTTTTTTAGTGTAATAAGTCCCTTAAATCTATGTGTTATAGGATTAAGGGATATTTGAGATTAAGTGGTATATAAAAATATGGGTATGATTAAAGGGTGTTTAAGATTAAGTGGTATATGAAAATATGGGTATGATTAAGGGGTGTTTAAGATTAAGTGGTATATAAAAATATGGATATTTGGGATTAAAGATATTTGAGATAAAGGGTATTAGAGATTAGAGAGTATTTGAGAATAATGTGTACTTGAGATTAAGGGGTTTTGAGATTAGTGGTATTTGGGATTAAAGGATATTTGAGATTAGGGATATATTGGATTAAGGGGTATATGAGATTAAGGGGAATATTTAAGATGAAGGGGTTTTGAGATTAGTGGTATTTGGGATTAAAGGACATTTGGGATTAAAGGGTATTTAAGATTAGGGATATATTGGATTAAGGGGTATATGAGATTAAGGAGATATTTAAGATTAATGGGTAAATGAGACTAAGGGGGTATTTTGGATTAAAGGGTATTTGAGATTAGAATAAGAGGTATTTGAGATTAGAGGGGTTTTTGAGAAGAAGGAGTATTTGAGATTAAAAGGGTATTTGAGATTAAAGGGGTATTTGAGAATAGGGATATTTGAGATTAAAGGGTATTTAAGATTAAAGGGTATTTGAGAATTGGGGTATTTGAGATTAAAGGGGTATTTGAGAATAGGAGTATTTGAGATTAAAGGGTATTTGAGAATATGTGTATTTGAGATTAAAGGGGTATTTGAGAATAGGGGTATTTGAGAATATGGGTATTTGAGAATAGGGGCATTTTAGAATAAAGGGGTATTTTAGAATAGGGGTATTTGAGAATAGGGTTATTTGAGAATAGGGGCATTTTAGAATAAAGGGATATTTGAGAATAGGGGTATTTGAGATTAAAAGGGTATTTGAGAATAGGGGTATTTTAGAATAAAGGGGTATTTGAGAATAGGGGCATTTGAGAATAGGGGCATTTGAGAATAGGGTTTAGGGTTTAGGGTTTAGGGTTTAGGGTTTAGGGTTTAGGGTTTAGGGTTTAGGGTTTAGGGTTTAGGGTTTAGGGTTTAGGGTTAGGGTTTAGGGTTTAGGGTTTAGGGTTTAGGGTTTAGGTTTAGGGTTAGGGTTTAGGGTTTAGGGTTTAGGGTTTAGGGTTAAGGGTTTAGGGTTAAGGGTTTAGGGTTTAGGGTTTAGGGTTTAGGGTTTAGGGTTTAGGGTTTAGGGTTTAGGGTTTAGGGGTTTAGGGTTTAGGGTTTAGGTTAGGGTTTAGGGTTAGGGTTAGGGTTTAGGGTTTAGGGTTTAGGGTTTAGGGTTAGGGTTTAGGGTTTAGGGTTTAGGGTTAGGTTTTAGGGTTTAGGGTTAGGGTTTAGGGTTTAGGGTTTAGGGTTTAGGGTTAGGTTTAGGGTTAGGGTTTAGGGTTTAGGGGGGGGTTTAGGGTGGTTTAGGGTTTAGGGTTTAGGTTTAGGGTTAGGATTTAGGGTTTAGGGGTTAGGGTTAGGTTTAGGGGTTTAGGGTTTAGGGTTTTTAGGTTTAGGGTTTAGGGGTTAGGGTTTAGATGGTTTAGGTTTTAG